>NW_017971545.1:59410-181067 GCF_001883845.1 Diplodia corticola
ATCCAGAAAGCCGCCAAAAAAAAAAAAAAAACCATCAAGGCCACCACCAGATGCGCTGAAAACGGATAAGCTAAAGCCAAAGCCAGTGACGAAAAAAGCGCCACCCCTAAGCCCTAAGCAGTCGGGAACACCGTAGACTTGAACAGCACGCCCTTCCCGTAGATCCGCACGCTCAAGCCGGTCGCGATGCGGACCCGCGGCGGGAGCTCCTCCTTCGGCGGGCCCGACTGCAGGCTGACCTGGCTGCTGCCGCCGTTGTCGCCGGTGCGGACGGCGCCCAGCTGCTGCTCGCGCTCGCGCTGGCGGGCCTCGCTCTGCTGCAGCTTCTTGCCGCCGCCGCCCATGATGCTCGAGAACATGCCGCGGCCGCCCGAGCGCTTGGTCGTCTCCTGCTGGGGGCCCGGCGGCGAGCCCTGCTGCGATTCGTCCTCGACGCCGACGGCCCCTGCGGTCATGTCCTTCATGTCGCTGGCTGCGCTGGCCAGGCTCGCGCGCTCCGCGGACTCGCTGTCGCGATGCTGCAGGACGCCGTCCGCGCAGGGCTGGGCCAGAGGGGGGATGCCGCTCTCGACCGTCATTTGCTCGCCCATGATGCCGTGTCCGGGTGGATAATGCTCGATGGCGATTTCGCGGCTCTCGAGCGGCAGGTGCGAGAGGATGTTGATGGTGAGTTCGATTATCGGTGAAACATTCGCCTTCAGCTCTAGGAAGTCCTCGTGGTTCGGGTCCACAACATACATCTCCATAGTGGCAGTCAGGGACTCGTTGAGCGACTTTATCAACAGTTCGCGGTTGGCCGTTGCCTGCGGTCCACGAAGCTGCTCTGCGAAGCCCTCTGTGGTTGCGAGTCGCCAGTTTATGAGCTTGGACGTGAGTGCTTCCTCTTCCTCGGTATTACTTGCTAAGGGAGCGTGTCTGCGGATGTTGATGTGGCAGCTCTTGAGCTGTTTGGAGAGGTGCTGGTCAAGATCGGGGTGGAAAAACTTATTGAAGACTTCATCAAGCAGCCATTTGCTGATGACAGCACGTCCGACGGCAGTCATCTCACGCGTGCCAACCTTTACGGCATCATGATTGACAGCAGTCTGCAACCAGGGCGGGATTTCCTTCCAGATCTTCCGAATGGCAAAGGCAGCTTGCTTGACAAGACCATGAAGGCGCTCAAATCGTGCGTTGTACTCGGTATCGTCGAGAGAAGTACGCGATTGAGAAAGACGCTGGTGAGCCAAAGTGTTCTGCAGCGAATGGACCTGGGACTGCTGCTCGAAGAAGTACCGCTTGACCTTTTGGTACTTTTCGCCTGTGGATATAATCAAAATCTTGGTCGGAGCACGAGCTAGGATAGCACTTACGCAAAACTTCATGGTCTTTCTGCAGTTGTGCCACCTCCTCATCACTCATGTCACTGACGGCACGCTTGGGCGGCGGAGTGCCACGGCCACTCTCATTGTCATTGCCACCATTCTTGCTACCTCTAAAACGCTGGTCCTGCGATCCGGAAGGAACGACATCCGCGCTAAACGTCTGACGGTTAGGAGTTGGTTGCGGCGTAAGGTTGGAACTTTCCCTCGATGTGGAGGACAGGCCACCCTTGGGGGCGTCGGGGGAGCGTTTGCTCGAAGGCGGAGGCATCTGCTCGGTCGACTGCTGCGGTTGAGGTTCCTGTATTGGGGTAACGACAAAGTCCTGGGTTACTTGCGGGGCCAGGGTCTGGCTCTGACTTTGGTGGCTTGGAGCAGGGGACGGGGAAATCTGGTGCGGGGGCTGAGGCAGCTGAGGCGTTGGCTGTTCCTGAGAAAGCCGCTGCGGTGGCGCCTGAGCCGGGACACGAACAACGGGCGTACGGAAGGCTTCCGGCTGCTGCGGCTGAAACTGCTGTTGCTGCGGCGGAGCGGACGTCTCGGGCGGGATGAACTGAAGATCCTGCTCCTGCTGCTGCCTAGAACCAGAAAGACTTTGTTGATGATGATGATGATGATGATGATGATGCTGTTGCTGCTGCTGTTGCTGCTGCTGTTGCTGCTGCTGCTGCTCTTGCTGTTGGAGTCGCTGGTACGCCTGAAAATCCGCTTGCTGCTTGATGTATTCCTGCTGAGCTTGCTGAGAGTCCCCTCCGTGCGAGTGCTGACTCTGAGGGCCGACGCCGTCAGCGGATTGCGGGATCAAGGCTTGGTGAAGCTGATTTTGGTTGGCCTGTACCTGAGGCTGCTGGGTGTACGGCTGCTGATAGTGAGGTGGGGGCGGATTGTGGGCGCTCAAGCCACCGTTGCCGTGCAGGTGGGGGCCGTGTTGATATTCGCCCGAATTGCGGCCACGCAGGCTCTGCTGGAAGCTTTGCTGGGTGTTGACGCGGGCGAGCGACGCACGGCGGTACTCGTTCGGGTCTGGGCTCTGGCCAATGGTGGGGTTGTTGGGTTCGTAGTAGGCGTCTTTGGCGGGCGGCACAGGCGAGCGTTCGTCGGGCTGCACCTGCAGGAACGGGTCGAGGTGCGGGTTATGCTCGTCAACCTCGTGCGATGGAGCTAGCTGCTTGCCCTGCTGCCAATAGCGTTGGTCTTCGGCGAGGCTCTGCGGGCGCGGGACGGGGAGTTCCTTCTTTCTGACCGACACGCGTCTGCCGAGACCCTTGTCCTTGGGCTGCGAATCGTGGCTGTCCTTGGAGGACGAGCCCAGGCCGAGTCTGCTGCGCAGTGACTTCTTTTCGGGAGCGTAGTTCACGCTACGGTCGGGCTGCGGCGAGTATGGGGCATAGGGCTGCGCGCTGGCGCGGTCGACGGGCGTTGCGGGGACGTCGGCGGCGGCGGGGACGGTGACGGGGCGGTCCAGCGACAGATTGGAGCCCGGGAGCGAGTGCGTGGGCGGCGGGGGATAGCTGCGCTGCTGCGCGTCGTCTGGCTGTCTGAAGCGGTGTTCTGCAATGGGCCGTCAGCTCTGGGCCAGGTGCCTTGTTGTTGCGCGCGGGGCTTGGCAGCGCGGGCAGCGACTGGACTACTGCGTACCTGAAGAGGCCGACGACGCGTAGTCGGTGGCACTGCCCACAGAAGCTTGCGACTTGTTCGACTTGGACCAGAAGGAGGGTTTCGAGGGCATGGCAGACCTCGCGGAGCCACACGACGCTGCGCGCGGCTTGGGACTGCGAAGGCGGCGGCCGCGGGTGGGGCTGCGAGAGGATCAGCAGAGTTGCTGGCGCTGCTAAAGATAGGCCGGGCGCGTGCTGCGCGCGGAGAGGCAGACAATGCTCGCGCCGTGCGAAGCTCTCTCGAGGAAGGGTGCGAGGTCAGGCTGGTGACTGCAGGCGTATAGGAAGCTCGCCGGCTGGACACAGGCTGCTGCGGGCGCGGAGCGGGAAGTGGGTAGCTGGAGGAGCCATCCTCGAGCGCGCTCCGGCCGTCAGCCGCACGTGTAGGGCTCTCGGGCAGCCGCTGAAGGCTCCAGGCCGGCGCGGAAGAGCCGCAGACCCACCGCTGGGAGCCGTGGAATCCATGCGCGGGCCTTGGTGGTGGCAGTGCCGCGGCCGGGGCAGGCTTGAGGGCAGGCTTGAGGGCAGGCTCGAGGGCTCGCCAGCAGCTTTGTGGAGAGACCCTGAGCCGCACGCGTTCGCCGACGCGTTTGTGGTCGCCCGGTCGCGCTCGCCCGCCGACTGCGCACGCCTGCACTCGTCCAGCGCCCTGCCCCGCGGCATCCGTGCCTAGCCTGCGCGACCATGCCTCCAACCGCTATTTTTAGCTGCGGAGCAAACACGGGCGCCCGGCCGACCAGCAACCTAAAATCCACTCGTTGTCAGCACGCAGCTGCCGCTCCTCGCCCAATCCGGCCGCAACGCCCCGAATCGTCAGTGCCTCACTGCTACTCCCACAAGAATCTCTGTTCGACCGCCTGCAAAGGGCCCGCGACTCACCGGTCGCTCGCGCTGGTCCTACCAGGCCCTCCCCGATCTGTCTCTGCGCAGATTCCTCGGAAAGTCGTCCGGCCAGCCGCCGACCGGATTGCAGTGCCGCCAGGGCAGTCCCGCCTGGGCTGTGCCGCAAGCGACGCGCGCTTGTCGAGCCAGAGGCACCCCGTCTCCCTCGCCGGTCCAGGTACGCTCTACGCTCTGCGCATGCTTGCCAGGCGGGGGGTCCGATGGTGCCGAGGCCCGCATTCCGACTGCTGCGACCGCTTGTCCCCTTCCAGCCCGCCTGTGATACGCCAGCCACAACCAGGTAGTATCTGTCCACCTAGATGTATAAAATTTTGCTCTCCTCGGCGCAGCCGACCACGATTTTTGTTTGTGTAGGAGATACCGGTGCAACAGAGTATCGTGTTCACTCGCGTGGTTCATTCCCGCCGTGTCCGGGTCGGTGCTGCTTGCCCTCCAAGAGCGCATATAAATTGACCCCGTCTCTCGTCCGTGAATCTCGTCTTCACCGCGCTCTCAATTGACCCATCAGCCCTCTTACGAATCTGCAAGAAGAGAACTCTCCTCAATCATACCATGTACCTGTCTACCATTTTCACGAGCTTCTTTGCTCTCATGGTCTATGCCATCCCCCTCGCCCGCCACCGCCAGCCGACCGACCTCGCGTGCGCAAACCCCGGTGACTGCTATAAGATCACGACCATGGACATCACCAGCGGCGAGTCTGTCCAATTGAGGTTCACGCTCTATGACGACGCCAAGAGCACCAACAACACGACTGTGTGCAGCGCCTCGTGGGAGGTTGGCGCGAATACTTGGCCCCAGAAATATGTAAGACCCTGGGCGAGAGCGGGCCTTTGTATCACCAGCGCATTTTCTAACGCGGAACCTTGCAGATCAAGTGCAACGACGACATGTTCCAGTGGATGTTCTCGAAGTTCGACACCGTCACCGACTGGAACATGGAAGCCGCGCACGACTTTAAGCTCGGAGAGTACGTTTCCTGCTTTCCTTCACCTTCCAATGCACATGGCTCATGCTGACTCCGTTGTGGTAGCTCCGGCGCACGCGCCTTCGCCAACGGCACGGCTACCATCGACGACTTCGCGTGCCAGTCGGGTACAGCTGGTGTGCAGTACTGCAGCCTGAAGGGAGACCATGTCATCAATCTCAACAAATACGCCATGATTGCCTAGAGGCGGTGATGCAGGGAGTTGCACGCTCCTGCAGCCTTGCCGAGGCTGACGGGGGGTGGCGGAAGGCCAAGGCGGTTGCTACACGGAGCTTGGTGATCCGTCGATGACTCTGGTGCCTTGCATGAGGGTGTGCGCCATTCATGTGGCTTTCCGTATTCTTTGCCCAGGCAGCGTCCACTTTTGTGCTTTTCATGACTTTGATGAGAAACGGCTGTCGTAGTTAGTACAGATCGATCGCAACCTAATACGTATCTTCAATAATCCTGCCGTCTCGGTAGTGTCATGCGGTTCTTCAGCCTTTCCCGCATAATGACTAGTTGTCTCGTGAGATCATCCAGTGGTGGAGGCGTGCATCCCAGCAGGCAACCACGGTCCGCCACATTTCCTTCCATCCGGACGAGCGAGTGCGCGAGCACCGAGAGCCGTCACGTAGCCGTAGGACTGACTGGCTGCGGCCATGCAACGTCTGCTCCTCTTGATTTTGCTGCAACGGGCTGTTTGCCTGCGCCTCGGTCGCGGTCACATGGCCACGGACCCAATTCGGTAATTTTGCTTCCGGCCTTGGAAAGGGGTGCAGTGGTGGTATTGTGTCCCTCTATTTCGGAGCGGGAATCCAGGGCAACACAGAGGGAACATGACCGCATGATGGCGGAGAAGCGTGTGATGGCTGCTGAAGTACCATCATGACCGTCCACTACTAGCTCAGCAACATCCGGCCGCAGCTGACGAGCAGATCTGAGACCTGACGATGGAAGTTACGTACCACGAAAAGCGTGGAGTGACATTCGTGAACCCCGCGCTGGGCCCCCGGAAGCAAGGTGGGCAGCCAATCGCGCCGTAGCCGTCCACAGGAGTTCTGCGTGCCCGCCAAAGCTGTTGGTCCGTCCGGGCGAATACCAAGGGTACAGGGCGCACTTCGAGGCGCGGCCATTTCTCGCTTGGCGCAGTGATTTGTAAGGGGAGGGCAGCCGGCCTCGATCGGGAGGGCCGGTGTTGCGGGGCGGTCTCGCAGTCATTGATGACGGGGCAGGAATGACGATGACTGCGCCTGAGGTGATGATGGAGATTGTTGAGGACTGCCTCAGGCCGCGGTCAGGCGTTTGGTCGGGTGGCGACGGAAACCCAATCGAAGGTTCCGGATGGCTCCGCGCCCAGTCATCGCCTCGCAGCCCAAGACCACGTCGGTTTCGATCCACAGCCCACGTCGACGATTGCAAATATTCAAGTCGACGGGTGTGCGGGCGTGCGGTCTGATACGAAGACACGCAGCAGGCAGCGGGGCTGGCGAGAGGTCAAAGCGAAAGCGACGTGTTGGGTGCGTTCGTAGGGCTCTGCTGCGCCACCCGCGGCGCCACAATTGGTCAGCCACGGGCGCAATGACGACGATCATCCGCCGTGTGAGTCAACGACCGTCGCCCGCGTGGTGACTGTGTCGCCTGGTCCGCAATCGGAGCCCGCTCCCGCTCTTTGACCCCATACCCCGCTGTATATATTCACTTGGAGATCGCCGCAATGCTTGCTTCCAGCCCGCCCTCACCAGAAGCAATCCCCCCTTCTCTCTTCCGACATCCCTCTCCATCTCGACAACCTCTCACAACATGGGCCAAAGACACAACCGAAAGCGCACGAGGAGTCGTCCGCGCAACCGTCGCTCAAACGGCCATGCGCGCGACTCCTCGGTAGATAGTTCTTTCTCCTTTTCCTCGGAGTCCTCGTTTTCCGGCCAGCTTCCGTATCCTCACACCCAGCGTTACACGTCTTTTTCGAATCCGCCCGCGACCCACTGGCATCAGCAGTACTCCGCATGGCAAGTCCGCCAGGGGCTCCAGCAAAAGCAGCAGCAGCAGCACATGGAGAGCCAGCGTCTCCGCATGTTCGGCGGCGAGGCAGCCGACGGGGCAGAGCTTTGCGGTCCCATGCTCAAAGTCGTCATGGATCTGTTCGACGACATCGACTACATCGATCCCTGAGCCAGCGGGCGTCATCACCAGTCCACATCTCCACACCATATGACTCTCCGACCCCGCACCATGACCGTCACGACGCCTGCTTTCCGCCGAGCTTGTTCATAGCTACCACACCGCATGATCGCGGATATCGATCACGGCGTTCCGGGAGTCTGTACATGAAATCATTTCCGATACGTATCATCTTCACCATCATTTCACGGAGTCTACAAGGCGCAATACAACAGGTCTTCAACACCTGGGAATCTTTTACTTCTCTTCTCGTATCCGCATATTCAACGACAACACCGCTCAATATTCTCTCATCATCAAAAAAGAAACCAAAAAAAAATAGGAGAGTTCATTCTCTTCTACCGAAAACTCAACTGGAGGCGTAGGAACAACACTCGAAGCCAGGACTTGTAGCAGTGAAGACAGGGCTGCCCTCTCCCCCGTTATAGCGGAGCGGTACGGCGGCCTCTGTTGGATCGGTTCGATAGTGCTCGAGCCTTGGGACTCCGGAATACTCTCTGCAATGTGTACAAGAAAGAGGTGGCGAGACAGACGGGCAGGAAAACGGGGCAGAATATCTGAAAGTATCAGCTCGATGCACGCATCTCCGTAATTGTTTCTTTACTTGGACATGCTCGAGCGTCGCTGGATCTTTTCGCTTGATTCGGAAGGGGGATGAGCTTGGACACTTGTGGAGCGAGTTTCAAAAAGAAAATCTCGCGATGAGACGAAAGTGGGGTGACTTTTCTTAGAACTCTCGAGAAGAGAAACAGCATGGAAAGGAGTACTACTCAGGGGCATTTATGGGCAATGGTCTCCCTTTCGTTCAAAGATACCCCAACCAGCTAGTATTAGCAATGATTTGAATCTTTTTTTGTTTTTTCATCTGTGGAATGGTTGAGAACATCAGGATCTGGTTCAAGCGACTCAACATTGACTCACTCATTGTTAGATGGATCAGTCACAGATGATCAATGGGTTGGCACACTACTCCGCGAAGCGGAGCGAAACAGATACAAATTTTTTGATTCGGTTCTAGACATAGATGAGAATTAATCCTTCCTGACTTTCCATTTTTCCAGCCCTCCAGGGTATTCCGCATGCTATTCCAGCAAAACATTCTGATCCTAACGCCATCTTTGCCCAACACCCCCTAGTATGCCTGGTGCTGATTCGCACATATGTTCTTGCCGATTGGCAGTCGAGAAGGTTTATGAAGAGGTGCTGGGTGTCCTCGTGGTCTCGGAGCGGTCATCGTGCTCTTCTTCGTCGTCGTGATCGAGTTCGTAGCCGCGACGGGGGCCGGAAGTGAAGTTGTAGTCGGCACCCCTGCGCGTGCCCGAGGTGAAGTTGTAGTCGTCGTCATCATCGTCGCGGGCGGCCAACAGGATGCGCCAGTCTTCCCAGCCGGAGGTGATGGTGGCGAAGAAGGACTTGAGACCCATTTTGTGGTTGTGTGTTGGGTGTTGTGGAGAAGTGATGGAGGTAGTGAGAGTTGGTGGCAAGTTGGCGAGCAACGAAGTGGCTTTTTATGTCTTGAGAGTGTTTGCGGGGTTTTCGAGAAGGATATGCTGATCGGCAGGCTAGCAGCGAGTGAAGGGCATCATGAAGGACTAGAAGGGAGCTTGGGCAGAGGGCAATTTATGTATTGGTGTGCGCATCCTGCTGCACCATTTTTTTGTGTCAAAGAGCGACAGCGTCCGAGACTTGTCCGAGAGAAAGGATCTCCGGGGAGGGGGCGGCAATGATTGTGATTGGCGGGCGCTCCCGTGCAGGATGATAGCGCGAAAAGATGATGGCACGGATGGAAGCACTGTGTGCTCATTTGCGAAGCATAATGGCTCATCGTTTCAGGGTTGTTTGGCTGCTTCCAGCAGGTCGTGGCTGTTGTGATGCGCGTCCCCACCTCTTTCTCCAATCGAGCCGCGTGCCCTCACAGGGACTGTCAGTCTCTCGAACGTGGAGCTGACATAGACCCGGGATCTTCAGCGACCAGGCACGTATTCTGCCATCGGAATTTGTCAGTTGACGTTGAGGTGCATCTGAGAATCACAAGCTGGCAGCCAGCCGTCACGTAGGTCCGAGGCGGGCGACTGCAGGAAACGCGAGGAAGGCAGGTGGCCATCATTCCTGGCTGATAACGATGCCAAGTGGGCGGCACGCAGGGCTGTGGTTTTGCTGGGGTTTGCTGGAGCAAGGGACGGGTGTTCGGGTATGACGCGGTGGTGACGGGCGGTGAGCCGGCCTGGCTCTCCCGCCATTTCTAGCGCTGCATGTCGTCGTCGACACACCCCACCTACCTAACCCACGCGGACCGGAGCTCAGCCCAGAAATCGCCGACGCGACGGCTTTTCCGTCCACGCGCACGCCATGTCAAGCGCCTTCGCTTCCGCCTCACTGCCCTCCGATCCACCATGAGACGATAGCCAGGAAAGAGCGCAGCCCTCCGAACCACTAGCACCAGCGATCGCTTCCCTCCGCCGCCCATGGCGTCCGACGACCTGCCCGCGCGCGTCGTCGACGAGCTCACCAAGCTCGACCCGGCCGTGCCTTTTCGCGCGTCCAAAACCCACGTCCACCACACCTGGGCCCGCACCTTCCACTCCTATCCCGAGCTCTACATCCGCCCGCAGTCGCTCGCCGAGATCCAGAAGGCCGTCGTGCTCGCCCGCCGATGCCGCCGCCGCATCACCCTGGTTGGCTGCGGCCACTCGCCCAGCGATCTGACATGCACCTCGGCCTGGATGATGAACCTGGACCGGTTCAACAAGATTGAGCGCATCGACCGTGGGACGGGCATCGTGCATGTCCAGGCCGGCATCCGCCTGTACCAGCTGAACGAAGCCGCCCTGGAGCACGGCCTCACCATGCCGAACCTGGGCAGCATCAACCAGCAATCCATCGTCGGCGCCATGGCCACTGGCACCCACGGCAGCAGCCTTCAGCACGGCCTGCTGTCCGGCGCGGTGCGCAGCCTCCGCATGGTCCTGGCGAACGGCTCCGTGGTCTTGTGCTCCGCTGAGCAGAACGTCGACCTTTTCCGGGCTGCGCTAGTATCGCTTGGCGCGCTGGGCATCATCGTCGAGGTCGAGTATCAGATGGTACCACAGGCCAAGATCGAATGGGAACAGACCTTGAAGCCGCTCAGCTACGTGCTGGCAAAGTGGGACCAGGACCTATGGACACGGAAGGAGTTCACGCGGGTTTGGTGGTGTCCGTACATGAAGCGCGCCATCATCTGGTCTGCCGAAAAGACGGACAAGCCGTTGCGGTCTGCCGTGTCGAGCTGGTACGGCGGCTCGGTGGGCTTCCACACCTACCACATCCTGCTGTGGATTGCCAACTACATCCCGCCCATCCTCCCCGCCATCGAGTGGTTCGTCTTCGGCATGCAGTACGGCTTCAGCCACGACACGACCACTTCGGCCGTCGAGCCCATGCACACCGGCCTGCTCATGAACTGTCTCTACTCGCAATTCGTCAACGAATGGGCGCTGCCGCTGCACAAGGGCCCCGAGGCCATCACGCGCCTGTCGGCGTGGATCCACGGCGACGAGCAGACGGCCCGCATCCCCTTCTCCCCGCGCGGCGTCTGGGTGCACTGCCCGATCGAAGTGCGCGTCGCCGACACCTCGCGGCGGCGGCAGCAGCAGCAGCAACAGCAGCAACAGCCGCGCCCCTTCCTCGACCCCAGCTACGCCGACGGCCCGACGCTCTACCTCAACGCCACCCTCTACCGGCCCTACCACGCCGACCCGCCGTGCCACGCCCGCTACTACGAAGCCTTCGAGTGGCTGATGCGCGACCTCGGCGCGCGCCCGCACTGGGCCAAGAACTTCGACGCCGTCGACCACGCCCTCCTCTCGCGCCTCTACGGCCCCGACCTCGACGCCTTCCTCGCCGTCCGCCGCCGCGTCGACCCGGACGGCATGTTCGTCGGCGCCTGGCACCGCCGCGTCCTGCTGCCCCCGCTCACACCCGCGCCCGCGCCCGCGCCCGCCGCCGAGGGGCAGGCGGGCACCCACCCCCACGCCCACCAGCCGCGCATGGCCCTCGAGGAGCGCGAGGTCGCGCGCCGCCCGCGCCGCGCCGGCGGCGTCGACTGGATCGGCGAGCAGGCCGCGCCCGTGTGGGGCCGCAGCCCGCGCGGCAGCTTCGGCAGCTCGTCCGCCGCCGAGAGCGTCGAGAGCTTCGACGTGCTGCACACCGCCGAGGCCGAGGCGAGCCAGCTGCTCGAGGCCGCCGTCGAGGACGCCAACGACGAGCCCGTGGGCGTGCAGCAGTTTCACGGGAGCGCCGTGGCCGGCTTCACGGGGACGCGGGTGTTTGACAAGATGTAGTTGGTGGGTGAGGTGGGGGGAATTCGAGTGGGATTGGTTGGTTGATTGATTGGGTGGGTGGGTGTGTTGTGAAAAAAGAGAGGGAAGGAAGGGAAATCAAAGCGGGGAAGGGTGGGGGCTTGATATGGGAAAGCAATTTGAGTCGTGGTAGTCAGTGCCATTCCACCCCACCCCCTTTGGACTGGTTAGTCTCGTGTATGATTTTTTTTTTAAGATGTAAATACAGAGGAAACGTGTGATACCAGAAACGAACCGCAGTTTGTGGAATTTTGTTTTCTTGATATCTGGGATCTTTTGAAGAAGATCACGGGGGAGTCCAACGTCCGAACGGAAAGCCAAGCGGGCCTCTTTTTTTTTTTTTTATAAACCGTTGTTGCTTTCTGTACGCCTGAAAATAATAATACTCCCACTTAGTCTATGTCAACGCCATATTCGCCCAGTCCGTGGATTGGGGTTGACCGATGTCTTGCCCCCAAAGAGGATAGGAAGAAACCAGTAAGATAAATGAGCCAGATCTCTTTGGAAAATGAGCTCCTGCTCTGACCAAATTCAGCAAGAAATGAGAGAAGCAAACCGTTGCTGAGAACATATGATCAAGGCTGCCTATCTTCCTCAGGAGAATGATCACGGACGCAATTTGTCACTGAGCCTCTTAGTATGGAGCAATCAATATCTCTCCATCCAGGAAGCCCTTGTCACCGAGGTGGCCAGTGGAACTGCGATCCGTTCCAAGGGAGAATCTTGAGGGAGACTTCGGCTCAAGGTCTCCAAGCGATTTGGCGTACTAAGACTGGGCATCCGGCGAAGGAGAAGACGGAGGAGAAGGAGGGTAGTAACGAGACTTCTCAGCCTCGAAGAACGTCGGATACTTGAGTTCGGCCAGTCTCCTCGCCGCAAGCACCTCCCGAAGCGCGGTCTCCCGCCGAATGTGCCGAGAAAACCCGACGGGGAAAGTGTAGTCCCTCGGCCTCTGACTGCGAGACAGAGTGTGGACGTACTGGGCGATGTGCCAGTTCTGGAGGTTTTCGGACATGGGCTCCCATGACAGGCCCCCTACCTTCCACTCGAGCAGGGTCTCGCACTCGGATGTTTTTGGTGGCTTGTCGGTGTCCCATGCGCTCTCTCTCGTTGGCCGGATAGAGATGCAGCTTTCGACCTCCCACATGGGCTCGGAAGGTTCGCCGCCCCAGGTCTCTTCGTCACTCTCGGGGTTGTTCTCGTAGTAGGTTACGCCGACTGTTGACAGGCGGCCACGGCGTGTAGTTCTTGAGAACTCTGCACATGGATGGTTAGCAAAGTGGGAAGCGGCCCGATGAATCATGGACGCACGGTTGTCTGAGGCAGAAGTGAAGGAGTCATTGTGGTTTTCGGTGACACTCGCCGGGCTGTTGCTTTTCATGCGCTTCTCCACTGGCTGACCCGATGCACTATCTCCAGCCGACTCCGAGCGCGAGCGTTTCTTTGGCTGACAGGTGTTAGCGATATTACGGCACTGTGGAGGGTGATGGGATCTCTACCATGGCTTCGCACTTGCACGACACTACTTGAGCCATACACAGAGATTTGGTATCGGTTCCAGTATACTATATCAGGTGAGATTAGTGCGAGGTGGTCAGAGTGTAAGTGCTCTGGAATTTTTGGTGATTGCTGGTGGTTGTGCAAGCGTCGAGTGGAAGAAGAAGCAGCAGGAGTGAAGCTGACTTCGCTCGCGAAGAATAAATAGCAAGCAGATTAGGCTGGCCTCCTTCGTTTGGATGTTGGTCGGCTGCGCCACTGGTGTTGAAACCCGTCATGTGGTTCAGTGTTATCCGCCGCAAGCCACGCGCACATTTGACACAATGCCTGTTCGATCCAGGTTCGCCAAAATGCCCACTAATGTCCCCCAAGCCCACTACAGCGCCTGTAGTTATTTTTTGGGCTTTCTTCTCCTTCAACCTTCTGCGTACTTCTCCACTGTTGCTAGATTCGTTACTGACGAAGCCACCTCGAAACATGAACTTCAAGGCGACGATTTCGCAAGGAATGGTCTGCCAGTGGGCACCGTCGGTTGGTCTCAGTTTCCCAGTAACATCCGCTTAATCCGAAAAGTGTGTTTCATCTTCGGCGATTGCTCTCCTTGTTACGGTACGCGTTGGGCAATTCTGCATAAGGGTCCTCTTGGAGATGCCGCCATTCTGTCAACTGTCCGTGACCATGTCCCCCTTCTAATATCACCGCTTATTTATCTTCAGGGTTTTTTTTTTGGGCCCGCTGGAGGCTGGCGTAGTCGACGTTTCCGTTTTGTATAAGGATTTCAAATCCCAGGTGCTGGTGTTTTATGGAATCGTATGAGTTGGATTGTAGTCCATTCATCACTCATCTTGTGTCTCAGGCAGGACTTGGATGGATAGTATCGGTAGCGCTGTCAATCGTCCTCTGCGGCTCTGGGAGACCTTAGATTGTGGAACCAAAGTGATGTATCCACCAAGCTGTGTCTTGCAAGCTCGGATTTCGGCCATCTTGTCAACTTCTCTTCCACTCCGAGAGCCTGGCAGCCGGAAAGGATGACGCAGCCTGCGTATGCTCATAGTAAAGACAATCAACTTCATCAGTACCTCCAGTGCATGGCGAGGTTCGCCTTTCCCCGGTTGGGAGTGGGCCCGATAGCGGACTTGGCAAGAGATCCATCTTTTCGCCAACCCTCCTTGCTCATAGTGACGCGGTGTGAACGGTCGCTGGCCTCGAAGTCGTCTAGTGTAGGAATAGGAACCTAGGCAGGTCGGGCGGCGCTGATGATCCTTCTACTACAGAGTGACGGGGGGATGGTTGACTGTAGCGAGAAGTGATTCGCGGCGTTACCAGTAAAATTGGCGCACAAGTCCAGTCAATGGTGATGGTGGCCTTCTCGGAATGGTGCAAATGGGAGTACTGATGTTGGATGTTGACGAGACTGTCCGGTCGATCGAGGAAGGTGGAGAGGCGACTGGATGTTTCGGGTAGCAACGGCCGCCGCTTCTGGAAAGCACCCACTGGGCTGGCTATCTCTTCACTGCGTGCATATCTGCTGCACAAGAATTATGTATGCATATGCGAGATTCCCCAGCCGTGCACATGCGCGACGCGATGGGATCCAGGCGACATGGCGAAAGTTGTTGCCACTCAACACTTGACGGCCATGCCAGCCTCCAAGCTTCCAGCAGAAAGAACACAGCGGCACACAGGCGCACAGCAACACGGCATGCGCGGAGCTCACCTGCGGACGACGTGCCCCCAACCCTATGCCCGATTGCGCCAACCCGAGACGCATTTCCAAATCAGGCAGTGTTGCTGCTGTTCCACCATGGCCGGCCACAAATACCGGACCACCCCATCGTCCGGCGGCCAGTCTCCGCTTTCGCACCGTACACGGCCTTCGCGCCGTTCCGTTTGGAGGCGTCTGATCCAGTAGTGCTCTGCGGACGTTCAGCAGCGGGTGGGCGGGCGCAGGGCCGAAGGAGGGGCTTTGCTGTCCTGCATGGCGGGCTGCACATGCACTGCCGGCTGGCGGCTCTAACTAGCCTGCACTGCGGCCAACCACTAGCATGACGACACGGGGTTCACTGCAACCTGCACCATCCGCGACAACGCTCCACTCAACACACAAAAATAAGCACAGAAAAATGGGAATCTCACTGCGTGATCGTCCCGTTCCAGCAAACGCCTCAAGCCACCACGGGCCGCAAATTTCGGTGCGACGCATGGCTTTAGATTGCTTGTGGTGTTTCCTGAGTCCACGCAACCGCCGCCGTGCAACTCCAGATCCGCCGCGCCGATCCGTGTCACATCTCCTTCTCCCGCTGTTCCTCTCCTTCGCTCTTTCTCCGTGCCATCCCATCGGCTCTGTGACCTCTTTCACCGTGGGCTGCCTGCCCGCCAGTTTCCTTCCATTTTGGTTCGACCCAACCTGCCGGGTCCGCCGCTTCCTTTGAGCATCCCACCCCACCAGCGAACCAACCAACCACCACCACCACCAAACAACCTTTTTTCCCCCGTCCATCAGCTCCGACAAGCGGCACGCTTGAGTCTTTGCCACGACAGACGAACACGGCACGCGATGCGAGAAAGTCGCCGCTTGTTGGTTCCCACCATGTACGGTACATGCAGACGCGGCGGTCAGGTCCGCATTTATGCCTATCTACCTGCCGCGCACATAACCGCCGCGGCAGACGCCATACATACCCGCCCGCCACCGCGGTTGCAGGCCGCGGCCGGCGAAACGGTCGAAGCAAATCCTCTCGCGTGGTGTTTGGACGCACGCGAGACAGACAGACAGACAGACAGAGCTCCACCAGTCAATTGAGGCCATATGAAAATACCGCGCATGCAACAGCTGATCGAATCGTGATACCTATCCCGCCGTCTATCTCGCCTGCTCCATTCTCAACCTCTGTTTCGCTCCATTGAGAGATGGCGTCAACTCATGTGGTTGGTACGGCTTCCCCGAGAGACGCAGGGAAAAAAAGATGAACAAAGGCGCTTCGGCGAGAGTGAGAACGCGAGTGAGATGGAGATGGATGTGTAAGTGCATTGCAGGCTGCAGCGACAGCGCAAGCGCAAGCGCGATAAATATTGTGTACCAGTCAATGCCAGCAAAGCCCAGCCATCCAGCCAGCAAGCCAGCCCGCCCCGCGTCTCCCCCGGCCGGCCCTGGCCCCGGCGTCGGCCCCGGCGTCGGCCCCCGTAATCCCAGACCGGGATCCAGCTCCAGCCCAACCAACTAATCTACAGTGGGCTCATCGTCTGTCTGTCCATGGAGGCGGGGGAAGGGGGAGTGGTGGTCTGGGAGAGGCGCGGCCAGTCCAGCCAGCAAGCGCGGGAAAAGCTCCCCAACAAAGTCGAGGGGGCTTTTGTTTGTCCAAAAAACAAAATGAGCAGTCGCAGAAGCAGAGCGCGTCGGAGCCAAAGCAATGCGAAAGAAAGAAACGCGCGATCGAAAATGACACAAAAGCGCTTGAAAACGAGGGGTCTGGATCATCAGCATCGTGATCGCCATGCCAGTGCTGGTGCTGGTTTTCCCCTGTTCTCAACGTCAAAGCCGCCCCAATGAAAGAATCAACCGTGGTATGAATGTTGGAAGAGAAGAAGTAGAAGAAAAGTCGGGAAACGCGAGTAAGACAAAACCTAATCCAGAGCTTTCATCGCACCCTCCAATCCAGGCGTTTCTCCGTGTCAAACGTTCGTAGTACTTGTGGAGTTGCGGAGACACAAAAACAAGCAATCCGGTTACCCAATGCCCCTCTTTCTTCGCCGTCGTAGCAATCCTGTTCCCCCTCTTCACCTCGTGTGGTATCATTATAGTCCAAAAAGGACTTTTTTTTCTCTCTCCCTGAATGTGTTCGTCAAGTGTTTGGGGGAGGGGTGAAACTAATCGAACCACATCGTCTTCTGCACGCGTCCGTTGTCCTGCAAGATGCCAAGCACGGCGGCGCTGTCGACATCGAGGCCGTACAGCCGCTGCAGCGGCTCCGCAATCATCATCCAGTCCAGCCGCTGCACATCGAAGAGCTCGAGAACGATCTTCTCGAGCACCGTGGTGCGCGGCTCGGCCTGGTGGTGATGACGGAGATGGTGAGGGAGATGGGGCGGCTCGGGCGCGTACATGATCGAGGGGTAGCCACTGTCGTGGGCGTGGTAGCGGCGCAGGCGGCGGCGCTTGATGATGCCGGCGTCGGTGCGCTGGGGCGTCGTCCACGCCGCGGGGTTGCCGTTGCTACCGTTGGTCATGCTGGATGAGGTGGTTGAGCCGCACGTTGATGGCGACGATGAGCAGCCGACTGGCATGAGGTTGTCCTCGTCTGGCGTGCGTGGCGGTTGAGGTGCCGACGGCATCACAGGCACTACGACGGCATCGCCGCTGCAGTCATCGTCATCGCCGCCGCCGACGGCTGAAGGTGGAATGGTGAAGTCGTTGGAGATCCAGGCGGCCGTGGCGCCCGTCTTGGAGTAGGTCGATTGGGCCGACGACGGCCGTAGCAGTCTCGACACCGCATCGAGGACTGGCGAGAGCGGTCTCAGGATCTGAGACCGAGATTTGGAGAGGACGAGGCCCCGGGAAGACATGGTGAAAGGGGGGTCGGAGGGGTATTTCAGGCGTGGAAAAGTAAAGGAAAGCGCAAATGTGAGCGATTACATCGAATGTCAGAATGAGGTTCACCGGTCAGCAGTACACGAAGGGCATGTAGATAGCCCGCTTGCAAGGCTGCCGGCTCGTGGGGCTCCAGCACTTACTTATCGTAAACGCATGCTGCGTCGCAGGCCATAGTACGGTAGAGGATGCAATGCGCGGCGAGGCCAGCGGGTGCAGGCGTGCATTGTTGAAGGTGGCGGGAGGCCAATCACTTGGCATGGGGCATCGGGGAAGAGCAGCTCGCGCAGAAATAGAAAACCGCCGGACTGGCCTGCGGCGATGCGCCTCGGTGGGTTTCTGGGGAGTGCTGCAGTGTATATTGACGCCGGACCGGGGGGTGACGTGGACCGTTCCTGCAACCGTGGAGCCAAGCCCGCGTCCTATTTGAACGTTTCAACAGCCCTGCACTGCTCGGGATTCCAGAAGCGGACACAGATTGTCGGACAGATCAGACGGCGCCCCGCACAGATTGTGATGACTTGCAAAAATGGTAGTATTTTTTCGAGGGATGTCTGCAGGTATTTTGGATTGCATCTCCGGCCGTGATAGCCGGCTGACAGCCTCTCATTGTCCGTAACAACGCAACCTCGCCAGTATCGCAGTTGCCACCATGCGTAAAGCCATTGCAGACTCCCACCAGATCCCAATGCCCACGCCGAAAATCCCACTCCCAAACAACAAAGCTTTAGCCCTTCTTCTTGGAGACACCGACGGTGCGGCCACGGCGACCGGTGGTCTTGGTGTGCTGGCCACGGACGCGGAGACCCCAGTAGTGACGGAGACCACGGTGGGCGCGGATCTTCTTCAAGCGCTCGAGATCCTCACGGAGCTTGGAGTCGACACCGTTGGCCAGGACCTGGTAGTCCTTGCCGTCGACAATGTCGCGTTGCCTGTTCAGGAACCAGGTAGGGATCTTGTACTGGGTGGGGTTCTGGATGATGGTGACGATGCGCTCGAGCTCTTCCGAAGTGAGCTCACCAGCACTGTTTGCGCATATCAGCTTTCCCGGTCTTTCTTCTTCGTTGTCGTTCAGAGGCGCTTTACCGCTTGGTGAGGTCGACATCGGCCTTCTTGCAGACCAGGTTGGAGTAGCGGCGGCCAACACCCTTGATCTTGGTCAGGGCGTACATGACCTTCTGCTTTCCATCAACGTTGGTGTTGAGGAGACGCAGAATGTACTGGAAGTTGCTCTTCTCTCCCGAGACGAGCGCTGCAATCCATGTTAGCGGGATATTGTCGCGGGCGCATGAGAGGGTGCATCGAGCACATACACATGATGGGCAACTTGTCGTCGTCGTGTGTCGTCGTGGTTGTCGCTGAGTAGAGGCGAGTAAGAGAGGCTTTTTGGAGAAGTGTGGGCGGCCGCTTAGTTTTTCCGAGGTTCGCCCAAGCGCTTGCCCATTTCGGGTCGCCACGCCGTCAGGTCTGCGACACCCTCACCCTTCTCTCCACATCATTCGGCTCTCGTACATGCCAAAAACCTCTTGATGAAAACAATCTCACAGCGGATCGCACTTTCATGAGCCCGATCTTTGCATGCACCTTCGCGCAGAAATCCGAAGTCAGCAGCAAACAGGGGCTTGGCGCCAAGGACTGCAGACAATCCAGACGTCGAGCAGCACACGAATTGAAATAACATCTCGTACATAGGACTCATCGCACTGCATGGATTGGCCGCTCAATCATCTTTCTTTTTGGCGGAGTCCTCGGCGCAAATTTCTCACATATGTCCAAATTTATCTCGCTCTTTCATGAAGAGGCTCGCACGGACTGGATATTCCAGCTGGTCCGAGTGATGTAGAATCATGTTTCATATTTTTTGATCCAACCATGCAGAAGCCAGATAGCCTTTGACTTCGGATGTGGAGCGATCTACGGCTATAAGGCCGTGCTTACGAGGCGTCGCGAGCGCCAGCACAGAGTTCAAGTCCTATTCTTTTTTTTTTCCACGGAGGTATATGACCAATTCGTTCAAATGCGGCCAGGAACAAAAGATCTCGACATTACGTAGCCCATCAACAGTCCAGAGAGCGTCCAATGTGCCATGTACAGTGTACCTGGAATTGCGGCAAGAGCGACACGGAAAGTGTTAAGCGCGTCATCACGTGGGGATCTTGGCGTTAGGGCTGTCACTGACGGAGCCGGAGCTCGAGCGCAAGACACCTGTTCAGTTGAAAGCGAGCGCGACTACTTCCCGGTCTCCGTCAACACGACGCCCAGAACATGCCACATCGCCGGGTCAACACCGCCTGAACTTCTCCGTACTGCCGTCTGCGTATCGCCGCCGCCTTCACTAAACTGGTGCCTGCTTGAGCTCCGTCGCTTTCGCCTCGTCGTCCCTCCGGGACACCGCCGTTCATTATGTCCACCGACTACAACTATGACGAACAGGTACGCGCAAATGACGCTGCTCCCTCACTTGACGGCTTCTTGCAGGCGCATGCTGACCTCCTCTCAAGGGACAATTTTTCCCGTACTTCGTCACCACCATCACCGGCCTGGTTACGATTCCAGTAACCATTTCGCTGCTCACCCGCAGCAAGGATCTCGAGAACACCGCTCCGAGAATAAAGTCCGATTTTTCTCCCGAACATGGCGACCTCATCGATGGTCAGCGCAAGAAGCTGCGCCGGCAGGAGCGCAAGCTGGGCAAGTTTCTCTTTGCCTTGAGTGGCTGGGTTGTTATGGCATGGATGGTCTACCTCATGGTTGTGACTACGAGGACCATACCCAAGATCTGGGATCCTTATGATGTCTTGGGTGTCGCCAGGGTAAGCATGCGCGAAGCACACGTCATGGAGCATTTGGCTAACAATCAACAGTCTGCGAGCGAGAAGCAGATCAAGTCCCACTACCGCAAGCTTTCCCTGACTCACCACCCTGACAAGCTGCAACCCGACCCCGCGAAAAACTTGACCACTGAAGCCATTAACGACGCGTGGGTCGAGTACACGAAGGCTTTCAAGGCGCTTACCGACGAAGAGGTCCGCAACAACTATCTGCAATATGGTCACCCAGACGGCAAGCAGAGCTTCAGCATCGGCATTGCCCTCCCGAAATGGATTGTCACCGAGGGCCACGGCAGATATGTTCTCCTTGGCTACGGAATCGTCCTGGGTGTCGTGCTTCCTTACCTGGTGGGCAAGTGGTGGTATGGCACCCAGCGCGTCACTAAGGAGAAGGTTCTGGTGTCCAGTGCAGGCAACATCTTCAAAGAGTACAAGCCGGACATCAGCGAAGGCGGTGTTCTTGCTGCTCTCAGCACCGGAACCGAATTTGAAGAGGCGCTCAAGGGTCATAAGGCTGAGGCTGGTCTTTCCAAGGTTGAATCCAAGCTCTTCCAGGAGGGTGAGCTGTCGCCTCTTGCCGGGGGACTTACTGTCAAGGACCGCCAGACTCTGGAAGAAAATGATGAGGGCGCGCGCAGGAAAGCGCTGGCCTTGTTGTGGGCTTACCTTGGACGTGTGGAGCTCGATGACCAAACACTCAACGCAGAGAAGTTCGAGATGGCCCCCATCGCCCACAAGCTCAATGACGCTTTCTTCGCTATTGCCCTTGCCTACGGAAACAGCATCCCCCTCTTGTCTTCATACCAGACGTCGCAAAATATCCTCCAGGCCATGCCTCCCAAATCTCCGCCGCTTCTCCAGCTCCCTGGCTTCACACCGGCCGTCATTCGCGCAGTCGAGGGTGAAAATGCAAGGACCCACTTGAGCGTTAAGGAATATATGAACTTGCCGGTGGATGAGAGGCGCAAGCGCGCAGTCGGTCCTGGTCTGCTGTCGGAAAGCGAATTTGTCACCGCTGAGACCGTTGCTAGTCAGCTCCCGCAGCTGCAAATTGAGAAGGCATTCTTCAAGGTCATGGGCGAGAAGGTCATCATCCCTAGCAGCTTGGTCCAATTCGTTGTCAAGGCGCGCATCATTCCTCCCGGGTCCAAGAATGTTCCTCCGGTCAGCTCGAAGGACCTCGAAGACATCGATCCCAAGGAAGGCGATTTGGACGCTCTCCACGGCCGCAAGACGGGCGCCGAGGCTGAAGAGGCCAAGAAAGCCGAGCTTGCTGGACAGCCCCCGCTCGCGTACGCCCCGTACTTTGCCAGGGATCACTCGCCGAGATGGCACGTTTTCCTGGCCGACGGCAAGCAAAACAAAATCGCGGTTCCCCCGTTCACCTTCACCAAGTTCGACAAGCCGTTGTTCGACGAGCAGGGCAACCCCACCTACAACGTCCAGACGCTGAAGATGCAGTTCGGCGCCCCTCCCCAACCCGGCCAGTACAAGTTCACCATGCACCTCGTGTGTGACAGCTACGTCGGCATGGATACCAAGATGGATGTCATCCTGTCGGTCGACCACCCTTCAAAGGCGGTGGAGATTGAGGAGGAAGAGGAGATCAGCGAGCCGGACGAGGGTAAGCGGAAGCGCTCCAACAAGAAGGCGATGACGGATGATTGGCAGAAGGCTGACAAGCAAACAGACACGATCGCAGGACAGATGGCGGCGATGAAGGGCGGAGAGACGAAGCAGCCCAAGCAAGCCAAGCGCCAGGTCGAGGAGTCCAGCGGCAGCGACACGGAAGGAGACGAGGAGTCGGATACCAGCGCGACCGACACGGACACGGACACAGACGACGAGTAGGTGGCGGTGGGACAGGAAGCCGCGGCCTCTTGATGTATGATTGGTATGCATTGGTTAGGCGTTTCGAAGGAGGAAAAAGAAGGCTGCTGCCCGCTTCTCTTTCTCCGCTGCTGCTTGCTTGGGTCTTCTTCTTCTTCTTCTTCTTTCTGTGTGTTGTGTTGTGTGTGTCGGTCGTCGTCGTCGTCGTCAGCTTGGGAGGTCCCCCCTCCCTCCCTCCCTCCTCCCCTTTTTCAGTCTCCTCTTTCGACGGGGGGGTTTTTTTTTTCCTCTCCTTTTCCGGGGAGCCTATTCTTGATATCAAAAAAATTCGTTTGTTGTATGTACAGAAGAACAAGAAGATATCAACGGGGCATGTTTCTTCTTCTTCTTCATCATCATTATTGCGGGAAAAAATGCCCCGCGCCAACCGATAATGCAGATTTTGGCATTCCTCCGCAGCAGCAGCCGCCGCCGCCGCCGCCGCCGCCAACAATCCAGAGCGAGTCGTGTCGTGTCGTGTCGTGTCGTGTCGTCCAGGCCACCTTTTCCATGCGTTGCGCAGCGAGCGCGCGTAGGAGTGGTGTACCTTGCAAAATAAATAAAAATAGACGATACACGTTTGCACACGCCACGGCGCGCCCGGGGGGGTGGGGCTTGGACGCGCGACGGGCGGGTGGGCAGGCAGGTAGGTAGGTATCGTTCTCGGGCGGCTATCGGCTTCTGATCTCATCTCGCCGCCGGGGCGGGGCCTGGCCTAGGTAACCGAATGTGCGTGTGTGTATTATTATCATTCATGCGGGTGTGGCTACGGCTATGGCTATGGCTATGGCTATGGCGGTGGCGGTCGTGGTCGTGGTGACGGTGACGGTGACGGTGGTGACGGTGTGCGCTTTCGCATCATCAGCCTCCTTTCATCAAACGCCGATGGAAAGGGTCCAAACCGAGATTATTCTGTCTCTCTCCCTCTTTTTTTTTTTCTTTCTTTTTTTTTTTGGTTGGCACCATTGTTAGAAACATGTGCCGTCGCCAACACTACTAGTGGCGGCGGTAGCAGCCATCAGCCAGCAGAAGACAGCAGAAGCCACCAGTTGTGGACCACCACCACCACCACCACCACCAAAAAGTACCCAACATTTTTCCGACCGATAAGGCCCGGTCTGGGCTGGGTCACTACGTTTGTTTGTGGCTTGCCCCCCGGGGGGGTTTTTGGTTTTTATTTTTTTTTTGGATCGCTAATGGCTCGGGAATTCCGAGCGGCGCGCGCCACTTTTTTTTTTTTAAACGCAACGGGGCGGCGCTGGGTTCTTTCTGTTTTTTTTTTTTTTTTGGTGTGGAGTGGGAGGAGGCGGAGGAGGAGAAGGTGGTGGTGGTACACGGGAGGCATTGTTGTGGGCGTGTCTTGGATTTTTATTTTCTTATTTTTTATCTTGATGGGTGTCCGTTGAGCTGTCTGTACTTTTTTTTTTCTTTGGTGGTTTGGAGATGGAAATGGGGATGGTGTGTTGCGTTGACGTTGGTTTTCGCTGTTCCCGAGGGGTCGTCTCCTTGATCTGCCGTTACTCGATTGAAGACGTGTACATACCGTAGGGGGGTGGGGTGGCTGACCTAATATACCATCAGTAGTATCAAATCGCTAAAAGCACTGAGTGGCTTGGAAGGGGGAAGGAGGCTCGTTCGATGTGGCGGCCCTTTACATCTACATTTTCCCCTTCTTTTGCTTGCTTGTAGCGATGATGCTGTGCTTTGGACGGCGCACGTGGGCCTCGTGCTCGCATTCCCAGATGGTCGGGATCTGCGAAAGGAGGGGGGGCGGCGTTGGGGTGGTGGTGGGAAGGGCTAAGTTAGAGTCGGCGGACGCTAGTGGGAGCGAGTAAAAGTGTGGGTTCGCGGTCTGGAATCCCTCGAGCGCCACACAAATGGAGGCGGGATACGGGCGGTTGCCAACCTGAGGGGACTGCCAATCGGGAACAATCCGTCTGACGTCGCCCGGATATGCGATTGGGTGGCGCCGTCTCTCTCCCTCGAGCTGGCCGGGGGGTTCCTTTTTTCTTTTCTTTTTCGATCCTACTGTTTTTTATTCCTCGAGGGATCCAACAGGATTGGGGCGATGGATGAGACGATGCAAGCACGTGGTGCTTCCCTCAGAACGTCCTCGCAAGTCGGATCCTTTTGTTTCGAGGGACGTCGCACGCAAAGCGGCCTGACGATGACGCGTAAGTAATTGCCGGTCCGCTTTCCTGGCTGGCTCCAGATGACATGCCGATTCGTTGCTTCGGGTGCCTCTTATCACTCGGGGTGTTCTCGAGCGGCGCAAGGTTTGAATGGCCGTTTCGAACCGTTGCGGCGGATGCGCTTGTCTCTGGCAGACTTTCGAACGTAGCAAGGGATCCTTCCAGCACGCTACCAGCTATCGCCGGGGTTTGTTTCGTAGCAGCCTGCCGTGTATGTACACGTACGAGTCCTCACCCCACACTCGTGTGCACGGTTTCCGGCGCCCGGCCATTCTTCTACGTACCGTCCGTCCGATGCCCATGTTCGATTGCGAGCAAGTTTGGACGTAGCAAGAGATCCTTCCAGCCGGCTCATGTTGTGGTGGTAGAGAGGCACACGGCTGCTGCTGACGTGCCGGGCTGGGCTGACACAGCTTATCCTGCTCTCCACGCGGCGTCGTCTTTGTCAGGGAAGAGTGCGTCTGGCGCTGGGGCACGGAGCGTATGGCGTGCATTCTCGGCTCGAGGTTCACTCAACTTCCAACGAAGCAAAGGATCCTTCCATGTCATGATGGGCGGTGGCTGTTGGCGGCCCGCCGCGCTGAGCTCGGAACCGACACTTGATCCATATACGGGACGTTCTGGACTTGACACGAGCAACTGGCGGTTGTCGCGAGGCATGTTCGAACGTAGCAAAAAATCCTTCCCCATGCGTCTTGGCCTTGGGCTGTCGGGGTGGCTATTTGGGGAAGCACGCACCAACGGTGGGTGTGCCCAACGTATGGGACCTGCTTTTGTCACCAGCATAATGCTCCTGGCCCGGTCCCAGACCGTGCTTGACACGAAGGAAGTTCGAACGCAGCAAAGAATCCTTGATCCTTCTGAGCTTCCACAATGATATGCAGATCTGTATGGGGCCACTCTTGCATGCATCCCCCCCTACATCTTCGGCGGTATTACAAAAGGACAGCAAGGCACAGTCGTGAGCCAAGACGGCAAAGCCATGTCGGCTCTCGTAAACGGCGAAACAAGTCGGCACGATTGACGGACATACTACGTGTTGATCTCGCACTCGGGCCGCGGTGGTCGCCGGTGCGCGGCGCTTCCGCGGGTCGAACGGTGTACGTGTTGTTGACTGTTCGGTCCGTTCCACAACCCTACGTCCACTCGGAGATGGAGGGTCTTGTTCTAACCCTGAGGGCTTGATCGAGGCATCTATTTCGAGCGCAACTTCGAACGTAGGTCGGAATCCGTACCGGCCGATTTCGTGCGTGCTTCTCGCCAGCATCACTAATAAGTCGGTTGGGGCCGCAGGCTTTGCACGTCCCTCCCTCGGTCCCCGGAAGCTCGAAGCGGAGTGGAAGTGGGTGAGCACCGTCGGCTGGGACTGGCGGTTCAGCTGAAACTTTGAACGTAGGGAAAAATGCTCTCGAGGGGCGGCGTGTCGGTTGGTGCTGGAGTGATTCGATGGATTATTTCCGGACGACACTGGGTCAGGGGAAGAAGGAAAAGGTCGGACGTAGCAAAGAATCCTTCGCGGGACCCTGGACTTGTCGATCGGCGATGGCACGAAGGGTAGAGAAGAATCATGCAGAGAAGCAGAGGCTCGTACGTCGCAAATGATCCTTCCCAGAGAGGGAGGGATGGGGATGATTACTACTCAGGTCATGGGCCTTCCGTATGGGGCAGGTGGTCCGTCGACGCTTACTCGGAAAGGCAACGAGGGTATAAGCGATGGGGCGGGCTTTGGGAGATCAGCACATCCAGGAGGCCCGAGCCGCAGGCTGGGGGAGGGCAGGACGTCATGCGTCGGTTGAGCGAGGGAAAACGGCGATGGCAGAAGGTAGAAGATGCAGGAAAAACAGCAAGGTCGAACGTCGCAAGGCGGGCTTCCTTGTGATGGGGCACGGGGGTTGCGCAGCGTGTGGTCTGGTTGCTCACCGACGCTATTGCGGTACCAGTGCGTTTCTCAAGGGTTTAGACAAGGGCGTGTGCTGGGCAGAAGTGCCGAAGGAACAAGATCGAACGCAGCAACATGGCCACCCTGGCTTCGGGCGTGCCTGACACCGCCTGTTGGGCAAGGGAATGGAGCGGGCGGCGGTGGGGACCCCGGCGCAGATGGCTTGGTGCTCGGGCTCCCCAGGTTGAGGTGGCCCGTTGTGTCCGAGGCAGCAGGGGAGCTTCGAGCTTGGAGCTTCGAGCTTGTCGCTTCGAGCTTGGAGCTTCGAGCTTGTCGCCTCGCATGCGGTGGCGGCTCTGCGGCTTGACGGCCGCTGCCGGCGTGGTTGATGGGGCGTTGGTCGGGGCTGGTCGGGGCTGGTCGGGCGACGGAATTGGCCGCGGCGTGGTTGTCGGTCGGCAACGTGAAGCCGTGGCTGGGGCCCGCGTGTCCCGGCTGCGTCTTCGGCTCGACACATGGATGGCTCCTTCTGCTGGCTTCCACATGGCGGCGGAAGCAGCTCCGAGACGGCGGGTGGCAGGTGCAATGACGGGCCGGGATGCTGGTCAGGATGCTGGTCGGGATGCTGGTCGGGATGCTGGTCGGGATGGTCGTCAGGAATATGGTCAGGATGGGCTCAGGATTCTCAGGATTCTCGCAGCTGCCGGCATGCGCATGATTCGAGCCTGTCTCTTCCTTCCGGCTGCCGAGCTCCACAATGGCGCCGAGGGCAGCGTCGCCATGCCGCCAGCAGCCATGCCGCCAGCAGCCATGCCGCCAGCAGCCACGTCGATGGCGGCCACGTCGCTGTTTTGTGGACCGCCAGCCCGTCAAGTTCGCACGTCTGGACGGTTGCTTCCGGCCTGCCCTTACAAACTCTTCGCCGCCGCCAACGTCGGACGTCGCATCGGATCCTTGCGAGCTTAATAGATTGCTCCCGCCGCAAACACACCATCTGCCGCCCAGGCTGGACCACGCTGCTCGAGCCCGCTGCTCGAGCCCGCTGCCAACATCAGGCAGCCACCCCCGGCCGCGCACAGTCCCGCGCCCGGTCCTCCCCGCCTTACGTGCGTAGCCATGCTGGAGTCGAATGCTAGCTATCCATTTTGTGCCTCGGCCTCGACCCTTGGTACACTGCAAACATGGTGTCGGAGGAACCGCAGCCTCGGGAGCGCCGGTTTCTCCGCAACGCATTGCCGCATGGGGAAATAACCACTGCTCCGACTGCTCCGACCATCGCCCCTGGCCTGCCGCCTCACAGACACAACCCGTTGCGCGCGCCATGGCCACGGCCGACGGAAGTTCCAACGTCTGGAACACCCCTGCGTTTGCCCGTTTGGGCTGCTGCTGCTGCTGCTGCTGCCATGATGCGCTCCACTCTCGCCTACGCCCTGCAGCCGAGTGACATCGCGTTGCCCTCCCCAAGCCTAGTGTGAGCTCTTCCTCCTCCCTGGACCACTGCTCCGGCTTCTGCGATTCGTGATCATGCCCCATCCTCCAACGTCTGAGGGGTTCCTTCGGCCGTTCTGAAAGGCAATCCAGCTGCCCGCCCGCCGATTGCCTGCATACGAGCTGCGTATACCTGGTAGTGCATCGGTTGTGTCCCAATCGAACCTGACGGTGCAGGAAAAATAGCATTGCAAAATCCAGTGAGAAGTCCTAGGAGATGGCTTTCTCTGAGCTGGTAGAGGTGGTCGACATATCCAACACCTGAAATACTACGACTCAAGGTTTGCGGGGAACCGACCACCCGGAGCCATCAGAACCCGAAACGAGTGCTTGGCCCATAAACCTTGAACGTCTGAAGAGATGCTGCGGTGCAATACATGTGAAGTAGAACCGTGGCTATCACTTCATGAGGAAGTCGTCCGAGAAGAACGATTCAAGCTGCACCGTATGCAGCACCATCCTCTGATTCGGAGCGCACTCTAGTTGGCTCGCGGCGGCAGCTTCGAACGTCTCAAAAAATCCTTTGCTTGCTCTTGTCCCGTTTGGACAAAGGATGTTCAGGTGTCCAGTCCCACCGGCCATCGCGCACGCAACGCGCCACGCCACTGAAGATCCCCACGGGGCCCTTACTCATGCGAGATGTCATGCAGCGGCAAGGGTTATCAATAATGAATGAGCATATTATCTGCTCTCGTGTGCCAAGAAGGCTATGTCTTTAACCTTTAATTTGACTTCTGCACTACCCGCTACATTCGAACGTCTGGGAAAATCCTTCGGAAAATCATCGACAGAGCTGGTGTAGCCATGCTTCCTCAGCTGCCGCTCCCATGTCCCGAGCGCTCGACGTCTGCCCTCGCACAGATCAGGACCCCATGCGGCCAAGGCCTGGAACAAACACGTGCACCTACACCGGCTCATGCTTTTCCGACTTGCAACCGCCATCAGATACTTCTGACTTGTTCGCGTGAGGCATTTTTAGCATTCTCACCACTGGCATTTTCCTTGTGCAACTGAGCCACAACGAACGCTCCGACGATCCGCGTCCGCGGATAACAACCGGACAAAGTAAATCCAACAATGCGTATGCCGCCCCAACCGGCTAGCCGCACTGCCATCCCACATGAAGCCTATCCCAATCCGGAAACGCCTCCGTACCGGTGCGCTGAAGGAATGACGTGGGGAACCAAGGCGACGGCCCAGCACCAAGCCGGGTAGCCTACCACAAAACCCCCATGGCCCGCACCTCACTGCCGACAAGGCCCAGCCAGACATGCACAATAATAATATCGAAGACAAAAGGACCAAGCCTACCGCTGCCTTGGGAATAAGAGCACCCTCGAACGTCGGATTCCGTCCTCGGCGGCACTCACACTGCGAAAGAGACGCCGAAACCCTTGGCTTCCGTGCTGCATCTTCGACACCGCGATATCAACGCTCCTCCAACCGCCACCCCATGTCTGCTGCCTTGATGCTGAATGATATAGACACCACGTGGTCGGAGCCGAGTTGAGAAAGCTTCGCAATCAGGGACGCACTTCTGCTGCGGAAAGGACTGGTGCCTCAACAGTATCGGGCCTCACTCCTAGAGCTTAATGGAGGGAACATGTGCAGCCCAGCCGTCAGGATCGCCTTTCCCGATGGAGTAATCCGCTGATCCAACATCCAGCGACGGGCCCCCTCGGACGAAATCTGCCCGTCCATGCCTTTTTACCCCCTTGATTCCAGGATTTCCGGGACTGCCGACATTTACCGGTATTACAAAGTCCCAACTCCTACCCCATGGCGCATCCCAAGAAGAAACACGTGCCAGCACACCCGCGAAGGCGTTCCCAGACCACACTTCTCCCTTAGTCCAAGGCCCGCAAGAGACCGACCTTCGGTGCACCGACCACCCGTCGTAGAAACGCTCGTTGTTTCCCAGCTCCCTTTCCCCCGGCCTCTTCCGCGCCACAATCACCACACGTTCCTAGCTTCGTCGGACGTCTGACGGTTACTTCCGCGCGCGTGGGACGTTTGTTGCGAGAGCAGATCGCGATGGGCATCTCCCCAAAACGCCAAACGGCAGCGAGGCACACGGATCGACCCTAGCTGCGATACCACCGGGTGCTTCCGCGCTCATGGTCTAGAAAGCTCCACGGGCGGGTGGGCGCAGGCGCGGCGGCGATGCTCGAACGTCGTGAATGGAGACCTCCGCCCCCGTCTCCACCGAAGCCTCGACTGTGGTTCTTTGGTGAAGATTAACGTCGAACGTCTGAAGGCCTCTTCCGCCTTTGCGCGTGTCTGGCCGATGAAGATCGTCATCGGATGCACCCCGGCCGGCCCCCCCGACGACGGACGCCTTTTCTTCGGCCGCTTCCGCGCGCATGGTTGCTTTTCCTTCGCTCACCTTCGAACGTCTGACGGCTACGTCCGCCTGTCGTCGTCGTCGGGAAACGAACGTCGAACGTCTGCTGGGGAGCTTCCCGAACCATGTTCGAACGTCTGGTGGGATCATCTCTTGTTCTCCCTCCGGCTTCGCGCGCGTGCAACGCAGCTCCGACGTCTCCAGCCCTGCAGTGCAACATCGTCGTCGTCCCTTTCCGCCCGACTTCTGGCTTCTGACAAACAAACCTCCGCTCGACCGATTCTCCTTCATCGCCGTCTTGTTTCTTTTCCTTTCCCTCTATTTTCGCCCCCCTCCCAGCTGGCATCATCCGTCGTAGCCCCCACACACGGTCTCACTCGATCACCGCACGGAGGAGATCCTTTCCACAGAAGACATCACTCACACCACATCACCCTTCCCCCCCCCAACGCCGCACCCACAATCTTCTTCTTCTTCCTCCGCTTTTCGAGCCCAACATCAAACGTCTAAAGGGCGAGCTCCGTCTCGCCGCAATAGTCCGAAAAAAGAAAAAAAAGAAAAATAATAATAATAGCGCCACAAAGACCCAGCTAGCCACACCACCCCCGACGAAAATAGCATACAGACAACGACACGCAAACGAACACGAGAAAACCACCCCTCACCCTCCCCCGAGAGCATCATCCGCGCCATCACGCTCACAGCCTCCTTTGATGATTTGAACGTTTTTGCTTGCTTTCTCTCTTTCTCTTTCTTTCTCCCTCCCTTCTCGCTGCACGGCGGACAACCCCCCGCAAACAAAAAACAAGCAGCGAAAGGCAAAGTGGAGTCCTCTCCGCGCCCCTCTTCCCCCAAGCCCCGAATAGGCAACACACACGTGACGGTGATCACGCGGGGATGGGAGCGACTCTCTGAGGAGAAAGAACGAGAGAAAGGAGGACGAGGATCGCTTAAGAGGCGGGACGGGGACGGGGGGACGGGGACGGGGGACGGGGACGGTACGTGAAATTTGATCGGCGGGATTGTGGTACGAGAACGATGCACGCACGCACGAACGCACGCACGCACGCATGTCCGGTCGGTCGGTCGGTCGGTCGGTCGGTCGCCTGTTGGGCGATTTCGGGGAGAATAGAGGGAAACGAGGACACTGAGGGAAGGGAGTGGGGATGGGGAACGGGAAACGGGGAGAAAGGAAGAAAAAAACAGATTGGTGGATGGGTTGCGAGGGTGGGAGTGGGAGTGGGAGGGGGAGGGGTGGTAGTGGCGTATGAGGGGGAGAAAAGGAAGAAGCTGTGGGTGAGAAGATGGGGTAGGAAGTGAGAAAGGCGTGGGAATGGAAACGGGTCTTGGTGCGGCTGACGGTCCAACATTCTCTCTTCCTCTCTCTCTCTCTCTCCCCTCACCATGCCATCGTCCGGGATCTTTCTTCTTGATCAGCAGAAGGGGACAGGGAAAGAAAGAGAAGGGTAGAGGCCGACTGGACGCCGCAACGGCCGAAAGAAACGCTTTGTATTGGCCAGGTCGGGTGACTCTTCACTGGGCATGGCGAAGATCGCCAGTACGAAATAAAAGAGGTGTGAGAAGCAGAAAGAGGGGAAATGGCCGCAGGTGTTGACCAGGATCCCTCGAAGAGAGCCATGGTGGTGGGTTACAAAACATTATCGCACTCTCGAAAATCCAAGGCAAGTACTGCACTCACTCATCCGGTATGGCTAGTTGAAGTTGGAGATGTGCGGATGTAAACATACATAGTTACATCTAGGTGTAGACTTCAAGTCCATGTCAACGTAAATAGCGTGCAATGGATCTGGTGTGACATGTTCGAGCATGATCAATTTTTCCCTCTTACCTACGGTGGAGGAATGGAGGTGAATCGAGATCAACTCAGGTCTACTCAAATTCCTTCTCGAATGTGTTGCTATGGAAAAGGAAACAAACGCCTTCACACACATACAACAGAGCAAAGGAAAAGAGATTGTACATACATCATGAAAGAGAGATGTGATGGTGTGGGCGGGAAATAACCCCATCAGTCGTCAAAAATACGTTGCTCTTTAATCACCTGTAGCTCTTTCTCTCTTTCTCTCTCGAGCCTGCTTCCTCGATTTAGGTAGTTCGGTACCGAAGTGGCGTCCATCGCAGAGTGCCTCGTTCATTCCCCCCTGTCGGATGGAAGCGGACGGCATACCTACCTGAGGCAGCGACAAATACATAAAACGAAAACGGAGCTGGACATAGGAACGGACATATCCGCACGTAAGCAGGAAGTTCCAAGACGAAGCAGGAATTGAGATCAAAGTGCGGATTATGGAAGACAGGAATTGTAGTAGGCAGAGAAGAAAAGAGAACCTATGCCATGTGTATAGAAAAGAGAAAAAAAGGCAGCCGGCTTCCACCGTAAAACAGAAGGCGCCCGGCAAAGCCTCCTCTCGACTTTCCATGCCCGACTCCACCGTCCCAGAATCCCGTACAAACATAATCTTTCATTCCCATACCCTTGTTCCACCAAGCCACGTAGTCTGCAAGCAATTCGCCGTAAGAACCGATTGAAACATCCCAACTCTCTTATGCCTTACAGGAGAAGATAAGAAAATTCATTGTTGCTCGTCATCAGATGAGGCCCTATGTCGCCCCAGGCGAACAGGTGAATTGGAACATGCGCATTCGTGCAACCGATCGTCTTCGCTTTTCCCGTCGTGACACAACCAAGGAGAAATCGTACAAGTGGTTTATTCCTCATTGGCGGGAGGCGGAGGGGGAGCGTCGGGTTCGGCCGAGGGCGTGCCTTGAGGACTTGATACTGCGTCCAGGGGAGCAGCATGCAGCGCAGGCTTCAGGCTTTGTGCCAGCTTGCCAGTCCTCTTCTTCTCTAAAGCATCCAGAACCCACTGAGCAACTTCGGGGTCCTCGGGCGCCGTCTTTCCAGTATAGTCGACAGGCGGCGCGGCTGCGGACCCGTCCTCCGCTTCTTCTTCGTCCTCCTCGGCAATCGTCTCGGGCTTCAAGAGAGGTGCCAGCCACGCGTGTTGAAGCAACATGGCATAAGTCGGGCGGAGGTTCGGGATCTTATTCAAACAGCCACTAACAAAGTTCCTTGCTGCGTCGGAGAAGCCTTCGGCTGGAAGGTCCGGGGGTTCACCGTCGACAATTGCCTGTTGACGTCATTAGTCGGTTCCGAGAGACCAAAGGAAATAGTCGGACAAAACTTACACTGAGCTGGCTGAAGATGTTGTTGTAAGTTTCCGGGGGGTATGGGTATCTGCCCATAGCGCATTCGATTATGGTCAATCCCAGACTCCAGATATCGCTCTGTACGCTGTAGGTGCCGCCACCGGGGTTGGCACCAGCCTGTGCGACGCCCCCGCTCGATATTCTCTCCGGGGCCATGTAGCTCTGACACCCAATGTTGGTTTTGGCAATGCTGGCGACCAGATTTCCACTGACTCCGAAATCGCAAATCTTGACCTGGCCTCTATTGTTGATAAGGATGTTAGTTGGCTTCACGTCGCGGTGAATGATGTTGTGTTCGTCCTTCAACGACTTCAAGCCCATGGTCGTCGCAAGCGTGATTTTCCTCAGCACATTCTCCGGGATGCCCTCTCCGTACAGCTTGTCTATCGATCCGCCATTCATAAACTCCATGCAGATGTACACAGCTCCATCTTGGAAGAAGGCACCGTAAAAGTCGATTATGTATGGGGAAACGCAACGATGGAGGATGTCGAGTTCCATGATGATGGCAGCGAACTTGGCGTCATCCAACTCTAGGCGAATCTCCTTCATGGCCATGATTCTGCCCGTTGGGCCGCTGGTGGGTTGGGCGGCGGTTGGACTCGACTCATCCGACTCATCGCTGGTCTTGTTTGCCGGCGAGCCGTGGATCGCAGGCATGGACATGGCCTTGTTCCCGGCCAAACCGAGCCCTGGTCTTCTCATCTGCGGACGGGCATGTCTGACCTTGTACACCGTGCCGTAGTTGCCCTTGCCCAACTCGTCCAGGGTCTCTGTCTCATCGAGAGATATGTTGAAGGTGGAGCCGCTGGCGAACTTGACGCCATGGGCCGTGAGGACAGCCCTTCCGTCGAACTTCAAGTTGCCGGTTTCCTTGTCCAGGTACTTGGCATACTCGTCCATCAAGGAACCGCCATTGGGCTTTGCGCCGGGGTTCTGGCCGCCGGCGTCGGCGCCAGGAGGAGGCTTCATATCTGAAAGCGTTAGGCCGGGCTTCTTCCTGCCGCCAGGCGCCGGGCTTCCGTTGGGCGCAGCGCCCGGAAGGCCGCCGGGCAGAGCCATGCCGCGCTTCTCCGCCAACGACGGCTTCTTCAGGCCCGCCAGGTTCGGCACGGCAGGAGCCGAGGGAAAGTGGCCGATGGCGGGCTTGCCGGCTTGGCCAGGCAGTTGAAAGTTTCTCGGAACACCGCCCATGAACGCGCCGCCGGGGGACTGGGGGGGCAGGGGAGCGCCGGCGCCGGATGTGGGTGTGCGCATTGGGTTGGGTGGCGGGGCGCGTTGCCTGCCCATGTGAACGGCCTTCATGCGCTCGAGGATATCCTGCGGGAGGTTCGTGCCGCTGGGCTTGGAGGGGTGGCGGGCAGCGCTGAGATTGCCCAATGGGGTGGACGAAACGGTCATGCCGGAGGTGGAGGGCGCGGCTGAGGCGGAGCGACTGAGCGGCGGCTGCGACGGCGGCGACGAGGGCGAGGGCAGGTCGGGGCTCGTGGGCGACTCGAGCGGGGAGGAGACATCGGACAGCTGGTCCTCGTCGGGGGTGGAGGCAGCCATGGTGAACGAGCGTAGAAAGATGCGGCAGGCGGCAGCAATTGGCGAGGCGCTGCGGGAGGGTTCGCGAAAAAGGAAGATGCGACGCGCAGCGGGTAAGAGATTCGCCGAGGCAGCGCGGGGAGAGCGAGGGGGAGGACGGGAAGAGGAGGAGGAGACGGCGGAGGCCTGGAGTGTGGCGGTGCGAAGGGGGAGGGCTTGTCTGTTCGCTAGGCGTGACGTAGCCGGTGGGTGGTGTTACAGAGTGGAGAGTGGGCTCGCAACATCGGGACTGGGCTGGGCTGCGGGCGGCGCTCCGACAGCAGGTTTCTGGGGCGGCTGCGGGCGGACGAGCGCAGCCGTGTCTCGCTGGCGTGCCTTGGTCAAAGAGGCGGCTGCGCGGCCTCACCACTGACTGATCGCCGCGCCCGCCGCAGCGCTGCGACAATCGCGATGGGCAGCACGTGATGCCATGTGCCCGAGCGCCGGGGGGAAGGGCGTTGTTGCATGTGGGCGACGGGGCAGATGCGAGAGGCCTGTGAGGCCAAGCCCAGGCACCCAGGGTGGGTGGGTGGCTCCGTGGCTCTGCTCTCGGCGGGCGCGCGCAGCCCAGGCCCGCCTTGACGCGATAGCGTCGCCATCGCACGCCGCCAAGCCTGCACAGCTCAGCTCGCCCGACACCGTCATTCCCCAGCGCGCGCTGCGCCTTCGCCTGCCCGTCTATCACACCTATAAACCCTTTCCGCCGCCGCGCAGCCTTCGCAACCAGCCCTGCCCGCCCTCAGCTAGCCCGCCCCCGAGACTGCTGCCCAGACAGAGTTGTAACAAGCCCTGACGCCACCGCGCCGCTCCAGTCCTGCCTGCTGCCCTCGCTACCAGCGAACCTCACCCAGACGCCGTCCGCGCCGGAGCGCGCGTCCCCGACATAACATGTTCTTCCAGTCCCACCGCCTGCTGCTTCGCACAGCCCCCGATCTCTCCTCCATGGCGAACCCCTCCGACTCCTCCTTGACGTCCGGTCTTTACGACGCCATGAACAACCACACTTCGCACCCTGACTTCGGCCACCTCGTCCTGCTGGTCTTCGAGGCGGTCCTGGAGGTCGTCTGCGTCAGCTTGCCCGGCTACATTGTCGCTCGCCAGGGCATGTTCGACGCCAATGCCCAAAAGTTCCTCGCCAATCTCAACGTCCAGCTCTTTACCCCGTGTCTGAGTACGTGTCTCTCTACTCCGCACTTTCGCCTGCAACCGGTATAGCTAACGCGCACTAGTCTTCACCAAGCTCGCCTCGCAGCTTACCGCCGACAAACTCGTCGACCTTGCCATCATTCCCGCCATCTTCGTGGTTCAAACTCTCGTGTCATGGCTTTCTGCCATCATCGTTTCGCGCCTGTTTGGCTTCAAGAAACAAAGGCCAAGGAACTTCATCACCGCCATGGCTGTCTTCGGCAACTCCAACTCGCTACCAATCTCTCTCGTTCTTTCGCTTTCCAAGACCATCTCAGGCCTCCACTGGCGGGAGGTTCCCGGCGACAATGACGAAGAAGTCGGGGCGCGTGGTATCTTGTACCTGCTGATCTTCCAGCAGCTCGGACAGCTTGTTCGCTGGAGCTGGGGTTATCAGGTCCTCCTCAAGCCCGCCAGCGAATACCCCGATGAGGATGCGGGAAGGAATGCAGCGCTGGAGCAGGGCGACTTGGACGACGCCAGCTCGATTGAGCGCCGCAACCTCCTTGACGGCGTGGAGGATGACAATGATGGCGAACTTCGTTCTGCAAGTCCCGTACCTGAGTCTTCCTTCGCCTCAGGTGCCATTACACCTGTTAACGATAACCAGCGCACCAGCGCCGATGTCTCTCGCGCATCGTCCACGTCAAACTTGACAAAGAGATACGCAAGAGACGAGACCAATGGCAAGGCCATGGCCACGCCCACGAACGGCAACGTTGTCAGTTCCGGCCCGGGCAACCTGGCCGGCCATGGTTCCGAAAGCGAAGATGCGACTGAGCCCGAGCAAGAGATCCCGGAGGGCGTCAAGGGTTGGCCGACGCGCTCGAAGAGGTGGATGAAGCAGAATCTGAGCTCCACGGGCAAGTGCATGCGCACTTCATCTTGCAAGGCTTTCCGGGCTCTTCCGCAGCCGATTCAGACGGCACTCTCCAAGACGGGCTCCGGTGCGCGGAGGTTCATGGACGGCGTCTGGGACTTCATGAACCCGCCGCTCTGGGCCATGCTGGTGGCGCTAATTGTCGCTTCGGTCCCTTCGCTCCAACACCTCTTCTTCGACCAGGGCACATTTGTGAACAACTCGGTCACTCGGGCGGTGAAGCAGTCGGGTGGAGTTGCGGTTCCGCTCATTCTCGTGGTGCTTGGGGCCAACCTTGCGCGCAACACTCTGCCGGAGGCGGATGCTCGGGATCTCGAGGACGCCAAGGATGAGAAGAAGCTGCTCTATGCCTCGCTCATCAGCCGCATGCTTCTGCCGACCATCATCATGGCGCCGTTTCTGGCGCTGCTTGCGCGGTACGCTCCGGTCAGCATCATCGGCGATCCCATCTTCATGATTGTCTGCTTCTTGCTCAGCGGAGCACCCAGCGCGCTGCAGTTGGCTCAGATCTGTCAGCTCAACAACGTTTACATGGGGTCGATGAGCAAGCTCCTGTTCCAGAGCTACGTGGTTTGGATTCTTCCGTCTACGCTCGTGCTCGTCATGCTCGCGCTCGAGACGGTTGAGTGGTCGACTGGGGCATAAAGTCTGTCACACAGCATTCATTTATTTGTGAAAATACATTGGCGTACATGAAGCACGGCGTTCACGGTTTGAAGGTTGGCATTTGGGATTAGGCTTGTTTCCTGGGTTGGCAGTGCTGGATCACGCTTTGGGAAACGGGCTATAGAGGCGGAGGCAGAGGGGGCTTGCTGGGTTTGCTGGGGTTGCTGGGGTTGCTGGGCTTCCTGGGCTCGCTGGGCTTGTGAAAACATTGGGCACTTAGAAAGTTTAATTGCCGCTGTACCAATATCTCGTAAAACGGTGAAAGTGTAGAGCAGTAGCATTATGATGTCAATAATCAATCCATTGGGGGTGCGGCCCCAAAGCGCGCAACTGTCAAGCTCTTCGTGTTGGGCGCTGAACAAGAGTCTGTCCATGATGCGTCGCACCATCAGGTAGGCAGGCAAGAATTGTCGGGCAAGCCCGGGCGCAGAGCACACCATGCAGCCGCTTCACCGTTTCGCGTCTTTCTTTGTATGTCGGCGAATCCGTGACAGACAACGCATCGCGGCTCAGGCACTAGCTGAAACCTCTAGAATGTTCCCCACACTCCCTGCATCTTCGACCCCGGCCGTGGCGAGTTTTTTTTTTTTTCTCGTCTGTGCCAAAGCGCAGGAGACTTTGGCGCACAATCCATCCCCACCGGGGTCAAAGAGACCAGCGTACACTTTGAGGTCATGTATCGTTGTATACGCCACGCTGTTTCGTTGGAGAAGGAATAACTCCGGGGCGGTGATGTTCTCCACCATCTTCAGGCGATATACGATGGCGTCCCCACACGGTTATCCACAGCCGCACATGCAAGGCACAGGGCACATCGGGCTCTTTTTTCCCCACCGCCAGCTTTGTGTTTTCGTGGTGCCCTGAATGACTCGCATAGAGATCTTCGCTCGGTGGTCGTCGCATTCGAGCACAAAGGGTCTGGTGTTCAAACGTGCTATGTATGGAAACAGGGCCACGCGGCGAGGCAGACGCAATACCAGATCGACGTAAACTCTGGGATTGCGAAATTCGCCACAACCGACCACACCACGAAGCAGCATCTGCCGGGAAATTCGGCTGCAGCCTGACGACCATAAAAAAAAAAAAACTCCCCCAAGCGCCACGCCCAGACGTCGGCGCGTGGCGCCGCTAATGGCGACCCTGCAGCGGATTTCCAGCTGGGTGATTGATTGCTATGACTCGTCATCAGGCGGTTCTCCGGTCTTGTCGTGGCCGCATGGGCTTCTTCTCGCGGACCGTTTTCCGTTGCGCGCTCTCGAGACGCCACACCTGCCTTATCTCGCCAAGGATCAGCACATCGCCCGCTTTTTGCTCCGCCACCTTTTCTGTACACACTACACACCGCCCGGCCCTGGCGTAAGAGAGATACGCATGTACGACGTAATGCCCATTCGCCCACCGGGAGGACCGGGGCAAAAGCAAAAGCCGACCCTTTTTCAGCTTTGCGCATGTCCTGTGTGTACACGTCGCTCGTGTTGTTCCGCCAGCCCAAGTCGCACGTCCCACGCCGTTTCGTCCTACTTTCCTAATAACTTTCCTCAACAATCCGTGTCCGTTCAGCCCTCATCATCAGCCCTCAGAAGATCAACCGGCCGTCTTTCTGACCGGTGATCGGCAATACGCCTCTTCCCTCGTCTCGTCGATAGCTATCATGCTCTTTACTAGGTCGGTGACGTTGTTGGTCAAGAAACCCCCCCCCGCCCCATTATCGGCCCCGTTGCCATTTCTTCGTTCCTCTTTCGCTTCTTCCCCCCACCACCTCTTCATTATTCCTCCTCGCCCCGCGTTTCCGATCTTTCCGCAGCCGACGTGATGGCCGTTGCGTCAGGTTTGATCGCCTATTGCCGTCCCCGCCGTCGTGAGCGTGACGAAACGCGAACCGCGTGAGCATCATCAACTCCCTGGCGACGGACATCATCATCACCCCACGTCCAAAACATCAAACTCCCACGATTGTCGCCCTCCCTCTCTCTCCCCCTCCCCTCCCCTCCCATGTTGTCGTCGAAGCGGAAGAAACGCGGATTGTCGGAAAAAGGAAACGAGTCAAAAGGCAAGTCGTGACGAGGCGCGAACATTCCGCGCAGTTTCATCGTGTTGCGGAAAGTCGAGGCGAGTAGGTAGGGGTGCTTGCTCTCTTGGCGGGGGGGAGGGGGGCCAGTGGGGAAAAGCTTGACGCATGGGAAAACGCATTCGAGACGGATGGCGATTGGTGCTTGATTCGTGTGGTTCCGCCATCGTGGCACCCACGCGCGTGGGAGACGTCGCTGTGTGGCGGTGCTTTGGTGTGGCGGGCGGGCGGGCGGGCGGGCGGGCGGTCTTGGAAACAGGGCTACCGACCGCTGTGTTGGGATTCTGCTCGCTTTTGGTCTCTTCGCTTGGATTTTTCACATCTCGAGTCGGCGGTTGCGAAGAATGTCGACGTTGCTCAGAGCTGTTGATACAGGGAGCAGGATGATCCATGGAATGGCAGGCAGGTGTGTGGCGGACTGATACAACCAAACAACCTCATGTAGATGGCCGTGGTCTAGGTAATGAGGCATATCGCCTGGCATTCTGCTTATCGGTCTTTTGAATGATACCGCTTGCTGGAGAGGTGATCGGATAGCCTGTATGGATGAAATGAGACTGAAAGCTCTGGGCTCCGCGTATAGCCAGCGGGTGAGGTTTGTTAGGGGTAATTCAGATGCGTTAGAGGCCGCGCGACCGCTGCTCAAATCAACGCGGATACAGAGAGCATGTCTCGAAAAGGGGCATACTAACGCCAATTTTGAGATTTCAGGTCGAATTACACCATCAAACATTCTTCTGCAGATGAAAAACACGAGGCGATAAACGTCTTCTAGGTCAAGTCCACGATGGCCAGTGCTCTGATGAAGCAAAAGGACGCCAGCGCAACAGCCGCAACTGATTGCTGCAATTAGACTGCTAGGGTACGCTCATATGATACATAGCATCTGGGATGCTCTAGAAATTGCTGGTTCCCGTGTATATTCAGCCAAGGCTTGATGTATTGTCGTCGCGTGCCTTCAGACATCTAGAGAGCAGTCTGACTATCACTGTAATGGGCACCAAAGCCTGAACTGATACCGCCTTACGGTTATGATGTTGCTCAAGGAGGTTGAGATCAAGGCGCCCTCGATATCCCTCCAATGTTTGCATATATGGTTGGAAAGCGGTCTCAGTATATCCGTCAAAGGATGTGCGCAGCCGTGCAATACTAGCCACATCTCCTGCAGCATACGACATCATGAGCTTGCACAGCCGCATAGTCTCTTTCTCGGCGCTACATCCTAGCTTCTCGAGTGGCGGCGGATGGTGACTTGCGGCGTTGCCTTTGTCCGCCTCGCCGCTCCAGCTTCGGGCACCTCCAGACCCGACCAACAGTTGCCCGCCATCCACCCGCACCAAACTTTCTCCTGACCCCACCTGCAGCCGGCCTCTTACAAGCTACTTGGCTTCCGCTCCCTTCGCCGCGCTGCTTGTAAAGTCTAGCGCCTACGCGAATCAAGTCCAGGGCGGCGTGTAAGACTTGCACCCCCATACCACCACGTCATCTCGCCGCTTTCGCTAAAACATCCACCGCACCGCAAGCTGTCAGCCATGAGACCGAGAAGGAGCTGCCAAACGGGCGCTCCGCGCTCCAGAAGAAGCGGTCGCGACTCCCGCCGCAAGTCCCGCCGCGACTCGGGTCACGAGTCTGATGGTGAGGATGATGGTATTGATTTTGCGACTATGAGAGTCCCCCTGGGGCCTCAAGCGAGTAAGTGCCTACGTTCCGAGAGGCTTACATACTTGCTAAAATGACGCAAAAGCCGGCAGTTCTGTTAGACGCGTCGGAGACTCCCTCGACCGTAGCTTCGGTCCCGGAATCGTTGCCCCTGGTGCCTTCGCCGACAGTCCGTCTGCGTATGCTACCAGCACCGCTAGTGCCACGGTCAAAACGACGCCTAGCGGTGCTGTCCCGCTTGAAGAGAGCGAAAGTGTCTCCATCATGGGCGCTGCCGATCATGGCCAGCGTTACAGTGACACCAGTGATTCCTCCCTCGATGACTTCCCCGACGTCGAGAAGACGCAGCAGGCCGACGACGTGGCCGTCAACCATGCGCTTCCTCTCAACTACACGCCCGCGGAGAGCCACGACGATGGTAAACACACTGACCACACGTCTTTCCTCGCAACAGCATCGGAAGTTGAACGGCGCAACGAAGGCGCCCAGCGCCTCGACATTGCCGCCGCCAGCACCATTATCCGTCAGTATCCCCCGCCCCTCCCATCCGTTTGCCAGCAAACAACCATACTCACCACCGCCGTCCCTCCAGACCCTTCCATCGAACACGACCACAACCATCCCGCACTGCTAGCAAATATAAGCCACGCGCCACCCCCCTCGCAAACCACCACCACCAACGAACAGCCGCCCCGCGCCGCCGCCATTCATAACAATCCCAGCCCGCTCTCCCACGCGTCCCTTTTCTCCTCCTCCTCCTCCTCCTCCTTCTCCTCCGCCTCCTCCTCTCCGTCGCAGAGCACTCCGCCCATGCCCATGCCCCGCACGCCGCCCCAGCCTGCCTCCGCCGCCGACGAGGACGACCAGAACGACCAAAACGACCGCAACGACGAGGAGATGAAGTACGACCCCAGCGTCGTGCCCGCGAAGCGGCACCGCGAGGACGAGGGCATGTTCAACGGCCGCTACGACTACTGGGGCGTCGACTTTTGCCTCGGGGTGCGGCACGTCGGCGTCAAGCCGCGCGGGGGGGTCGGAAAAGACGACGATGATAATGACGATGACGATGACGATGACGATGACGATGATGATGACGATGACGGTGATGACGATGACGGTGATGACGATGACGACTACGACACTAGCAAGGAGGAGAAGACGAAGACGAAGACGAAGACGAAGGGGGAGAGGAAGAGGAAGAGGAAGAACACGAAAAAAACGAAGAAGAAAAAGAACAAGTACAACAACAACCGCGCCTCCGGCTTCCAGGTCCTCCTCCTCTACACCGGCTACCCCCGCCCGCGCTGGCTGCCGCTCGAGTGGAACGCCACCAACCACGACATCGCGTACTTCTTCCACGCGCACCCGCACAAGCGGCCGCCGCACTACCGCCCCCCGCCGGACTTCGACGCCGACGGCCTGGCGGCGCCGCGGGCGCCGTCGGCCGAGTGGCGCGAGGCGTGGGAGGCGGCGAGGCGCGAGGCGGAGGAGAGGTTCCCGCGGGCTTTTAGGCGGAAGGAGTGGGATAGGGGCGGCGGCGAGGGCATCACGGGCGGGGTGCAGGTTGATGTCGATGTCGATGGCGATGTCGTTGAGGAGGAGCAGGCGGCGGCGTCGGCGTCGGACAGGCCTGTCGGTGGCGAGTCTGCTGCTGCCGCCCGGGAGCCGGATGCCGTTCGGTTGCCTACGAAGTCTAACGTCATGACCAGGGAGATGACGACGCGGCAGGCTGGGTTGAAGCGCAAGGTGTCTACGGTTGTTGGGTCTGATGGCAATGGGGACGACGGCGGCGGCGGCGGTCCGCCAGAGAAGAAGCGCCGCGTGTTGCGCGAGCGGAAGTAGGTTGTTGATCGGCCGAAACCTCCGTCCGAGTTGTGTAGAGTGGTGTGCTGGGAGAAGCCCCACTAGCAGGTTGGCGTTTGCTTGTTGTTGGAGGTTTGAGTCATCCTGGTCTTCTTGGTTCCTTTGTGGATACGGACTGATCAAAGAATGGCTGCTGCAGGCCCCCACGATGAGCAGTGCAGGTTCACAACAGACCTGCTGACCCATCATCTCTTTCTACTTTGGCGTTTCATTGTATCTGCCCCTGGACCTCTTTTACGCAACAGGTAATTGGGTTTGATACAGGCTTGCCTGTTCGGGCATCTTTTCGGGCATCTAAAAGTAGTGTGGATTGATCACAGCAGGCGAGAGATAGAGGTTTCAACGATCTTCAATGGCGTTTGATATGGATTCCGCTCTCAAAACATGGATGGAGGACATAGAAACTGTACGAGACTTGTAACATTCTTGAGAGCGATGACACCTACAATCACACAAGCAACACGGCTCATATCTATGAACCCGTGGGACACTGTAGCTTACGAGCGACGCGCGCTCCCATGCCTTTCTGTAACACAATTCTCAATGTAATCGAGTTTTATTTCCCTCCGCTCTGCTCAAAGCACCCCCAACCGCCTCTCCGCTTGACACCACAAACACCCCTTCCCGGCCCTCGTCAGTTCAGCTCCCAACAAAAGTTCCTCGTTCGTCGATTGCTCGCTACTGCGCTGCTGTCGTATTGTGCGCTTCTCTACGAACAGCAGAAGCGCGTCGTGGCCCACTGCGCCCGAGTTGTGGGCAGAGGAGGAGTGGAGGATGGGGGAGGAAGCAGAGGAAGAGGACGGTATGAGCGCGGCTGGCTTTATGGAAGATGAAGTCAAGGAAGTGGTGGAAGACGACAACGACGAGGAGAGCGACGAGGACGTGCAAGACGAGTTCGGAGGCACAGAGGGCGAGATGGTGGTGGAGGAGAAAAATCATGGCTGGACACCACTTCCCCGCTGAAGTGAAGAGTGTCTACTCAGAAGTTTCTCTACCAGAGCGTTAGCGGATGTCTTCCGTCAGGAGCGCTAAACTTCCTCCTCCCTCTCCTAAGACCCTTTGGTTACCGTATCAAAACTGACCTTAGCCCAGATCGTCATCGTCCCTGTACTTCTTACCGCGTCGGTGACGGTGATGTGCACAGTGTAGAGCGACAGATCGTCGTAAAGAACGATGCAGTGACTGAAGGAAAAAACAACGCGCAGGCGGCGCAGGCTGGAACCACCATGCTCAAGACCGACTGTTCAAGCCAGGCCGGTTGTTACCAAAAGCCGATGAAAGGACGAGAAAGAACTTCAATAAGGGGAAGCGGCGGGGGAGACGAGTAAGATCTAAGGGAGTCACAGTTTCTGTCTGTAGTCGTCTTCAATTTACTTCAACTGTCTTGGCACAGGAGACGAATGAACAGATAAAATCGGCTTTTGAGTAAGTTAGAGGAGGGCCACGTAGCTCATCAACCGGTGTTTTAACGCCGCAACTCCCGAAGCCGAATGTACACCGCGAAATAAGAAAAACGAAGCTCTTCGAGTAATAGAAAGAACCTCGGGCCCGCGCAGAGTGAATCGTGTCCCCTCTTACATAGCCAACCGCAGATTGAGATTCCACCCAATTATGAACCCCACAAAATCAAGAACCTTTTTCTTTTGGCAATCACGAAAAGCTTACTCGCTGCGCGCGTAGACAGCGCAGACCATGGCGTGGTCTCTCTCGAAAGGCTCAAGAGTGAGCTGCTCCTTGGGCTTCAGCCTCTCCTCGCGCATCTTCTGGACCTCGCGGGCGAAGACGGCCTCGGGCGCGGCCGTAGAGTCGATACAGTTGGCCTTGATGGACACAACAACACCACCACCGTTCTTGAGGAACAGATGGGCGTTCAAACCAACGATACGAGCTTGGTCAGGCTGGGCAACATCGGCGAAGATGCAGTCAACCATGGAGACAAGCATGCGGTACTTGAGCGGGTGACGGGCGTCCTCGACAATGGGAATGACGTTGGTGCGGTGGGTGGCCATGTTCACCAGGTCACGACCGGAACGGTGGGAGAACTCGACGGCGTAGACAGTGCCTAGGGACGTTAGCATCACCGTGGACAGGTCAGGTTTGCTAGAGGGACCTACCGGTAGGACCAACAATATCGGCGACGTGAGAAACCGAGGTACCGGAGGCGGCACCGAGGTATAGAACCTTGCTACCGGGCTTCATGTAGATGTCTGTCGCTGATCAGCCGCTGTGTTCACCTCCAAAAGATGCGCGAAAGCTTACTCTCCATGCCACCAAGGATACCGGCAGCCAACTTCGAACGGAAGGGGTTCCAAACACGGTACTCGGTGGAAGTGGCGGGGGCAGGCTCGCCGTTCTCCGTGTTGGCGGACTCAGCGCCAGAGTTGGGCACTTGGATGCGCTTCTCGCCGTAGACGCTCTCGCCGGGAGTCAAATTCTTGGTGGTAAGAAGATCCTCCTTGCCACGGGCAACGAAGACACCCGAGTGCCTGTGGGGCTCAATGATGACCCTGGCACCGCCTGTGATGCCACATACCGTAGTCAGTCACCTGTACGAAGTCGGGAAACCTGAAGAAAATAACTCACCAGCCGCACCGCCGCGGCCGCCGCGAGCACCACCGCGGGGAGCACCACGACCGCCACGAGGAGCACCACGAGAACCACCACGACCGCCACGGTCACCGAAGCCACCACGGCCGCCGCCCCTGCCACCGCCTCTGCCGCCACGGTCACCGAAGCCGCCTGTTGAAGATCGAGGTTAGCGATGTGCTCTAGAAAAGAGGCTCACGTCGAAGAGAATATGCGCGCGAAGCACAAGATGTCATCTGGAGCTCAAAAGCAGCACAGCAGACATCGTTTGTGTCGCACGCAGCGCGATTGGGAAGAGGAAGGAAGAGAGAATTACCACGACCACCACGGGCACCGCCTCTGGGCGCACCACGACCGCCGCCGCCGCCACGGCCACCTCGGGGAGTGAAGGCCATTGTAGATGTAGAGGTTGAAATAGTTCGTTCGGGGGAGGATCGAATGAGCGACGAGCAGCGACGCTGGGTTGTTGCTGGGTGACAGTCGACGCTGCAGTGGGCGAGCTTCGGGTTCGAAAAAAGTTCGTCTGCAGAAGCTGCGCATCCGTGGCTGCCAATGGCCGGCGGCGCGCTCGCTTACGGCCGGGTGGTGGCCCGTGCACTGCCCACGCGCGGCGGGCGAAAATGCGATGCGAAGGTCGAACCTCACTCCTCTTCCGCCCAGCGAGACGACACGACCACCCCGACAACACACCAGGACCCTCCGTCAAACTCCCTCACGATGGTACGAGCCCGCCGCCTGCCCCCGATGCGCTGCAATTGTAGCCGCTGCCCGCCCGCCGAGCTTCCTGCTGCAGCCCTCCCCCGGTGCTGCCAAAATTCGAAGGCACAGCTGGCTGACGTACGCCTGCTGCATCTCTAGGTCCGCTACGCTGCCACCGACATCGAGTCCGCTAAGAGCGCTCGCGCTCGCGGCTCCTACCTCCGTGTCTCCTTCAAGAACACCAGGGAGACTGCCCAGGCCATCAACGGCTGGAAGCTTGAGCGCGCCCTCAAGTACCTCGAGAACGTCCAGGAGAAGTCCGAGGCCGTTCCCATGAGGCGGTACGCCGGTTCCACCGGCCGCTGCGCGCAGGGTAAGTCGCCTCATTGCCTTTGGAGAGACACAGGTCGAATGCTTGGATGGTCGTCATTTTGAGATGCACATGAATGCGCGGGATCTGGAGTTTTTGGAAGGCGATCATGTTTCCCTCTGAACATTGGCTGAGACATACGACTCTACAGGCAAGCAGTTCGGTGTTTCCAAGGCCCGCTGGCCCGTCAAGTCCGCCAAGTTCCTCCTCGACCTCCTCAAGAACGCCGAGGCCAACGCGGACACCAAGGGTCTGGACACCAGCAACCTCGTCGTCAAGCACATCCAGGTCAACCAGGCTCCCAAGCAGAGGAGACGCACCTACCGTGCGCACGGTCGCGTATGTTGCCACCATGTCGAGAGATTTGACGAGGCGGGCGTGCGCTGACAATGACAACAGATCAACCCTTACATGTCCAACCCCTGCCACATCGAGCTCATCCTCACCGAGAACGAGGAGGTCGTTCAGAAGGGTCCCCACGTCGCTGAGCGTGAGGTCGCCAGGTTGAACTCGAGGCAGCGTGGCCAGCGCGTCCGTGAGGCCATCACTTCCGCTTAGATGGGAATTTTGACGCTCGGGGGATAAATGGCTTCTGGAGAAAAAATGGGGGTTTTCATGGGGGACCTTGCCGGTGTTTCGACAGGACTGCTTTTGAGAGGTCGGATGGATGCGTGGGCAACATTCTGCTCAGTTTCTAAAACCCCCGAATCGGGTCTCTTAAACACCCACGATATCATGTTGTCTAAAAAATCGATTCGACCGATGAGGCTCCCACAGGCGTGTAGACAAGCATGCATCGCAATGTGACGTCACACTGTGTGTGATTCCAATCGCGGTTTCCTTTGCGTTCAGCCTGAGCATCCTAAACTACTACAATGCGACATTTCTTTTGTTTAATCAAACACAAAGCTTCCCTGACAATCTCCTCAACGTATATGGTCTAGATCTTGACTAGCGGCTTATGAGTTCTCTGGCAAGAGTGGATTGCGTGAACGACATGATTTCGAGCAAGTTTTCTCAAAATACCTCTATCCCATGTTGATACATACAAGGAATCGCATCTCATGATTCAAAGATTACTAAGACAGTACTTCCTCCCTAAGCCTGAGCTTATCATTTACTTGAAGCATCCATTGGGCCTCTACTCTCGCGCCTGTCCTTTCCGATTCCATACACTTAAAGACTTCTATAATAAACTCCAACAATACCTCACAACTTCGAAGCATCAGCAGACGCGCTCGTCGACGGAATCGGCTCGCCAGTGTTCAGCTTATCGTTGAATGCATTGGGATCCGTCAAGAAGGCCTCATCGCCCGAGAATTTCCTGCGCAACAAACCAAGCAGATTAGCACACGGCACCACCCCCAACGACTTCTTCGTTCCGTTTAAGTAAAAAAGGACTCACCATCCTCTCTCCTCGCCGTTGGTCAAGAAGCTACAATCGCCATTGACGACGCAGTCCCACCCACCGCGCACGCCCCGGCCCTCCCTCCAGTTGACGCGCGGGATATCGTGCGGACGCTCCCTGCTCCACTCGCCCGCCTCCTCCTCCTCCCCCCCATCCGCGGGCAGCACATCCGTCCCGCGGCGGCGGCGGTCGAAGCGCGTCAGCGCGCAGGTGAAGCACTTGAAGTCCTCCTCGCCCTCGTCGGGCGGCATGCGGCCCGTCAGCGCGCGGCCGATGGCGATCATGCTGGCGGCGTGGGTGCAGATGAGCAGGGCGCGGGGGCCGTCGGGCGCGGCGTCGAGGGCGGCGACGACGCGCGAGAGGGTGTAGGCGATGCGGTCGTGCAGGTCGGGGATGGACTCGCCGTTGGTCGAGGGGACGAGGACGGGGGCGTAGGCGCCGTCGAGCTGCGAGGGGAAGTGCGTCTGCAGCTCCGCGAGCGGCGCGGGCGACGGGTGGTCGAAGCGGGCGAGGCCGTAGAATTCACTAGGTAGGTGTCCCCCCGTGGGGTTTGCGTCAACAACGCTGCATCTCGCGGGATCGGGCTGTGCGGGGAGGAAACGACGAGGGTGCCGTCTGCTGCGAGGGATGAGAGCCCAGTCCTGCTTACCCAAGGCCGTTTTCGACGCGGATCTTCTTGCCGCTGAGCCTGCCTTCGGGTGCAAACAATTGCGCAGCCGCGGGCTTGAGCGTCTGCAAGCAGCGGTAGAAGGGGCTCGAGTATATGACGTCGACGGGCGGGTCGAGTGTGAGGATCTTGTCCGCCAACTGCGCCGCCTGCTGCTCGCCGTAGCTGGCCAGCGCCGGGTCCGAAGGAATGCCTGTCGGCGTCGACGACAGCGTCGTGCTCTTGTATTCGCCCGTGTTCGGGTCAACCACCCAGTTCATGCGGAACTATAAAGCGCGCCGAAAGAAGAGGAGCATCGTGTTAGCACGGTCGATTTTCTGGCGCGCGACGACACTTGCGCGGCGCGGTGCGGTGCTGCGGACTCTCCATGAGGCATGTCGAAAGACGGGGAGTCATGAATGAGGCTCTCCAGGCGACTCGGGCATCGCGCGCGCGGGGCAAGGTCCAGGGCGGGATGCAAGGAATGTGATCAAGGTATGCGCCTTTGGACTCTTCGCGCTTGACTTACGCCATGCCTGACCACGTATATCGTCTCTAGGACCATTGTGTCGTGTGTGTACCGTACAAAGGAGGTATGTTCGTGAGAATGGCGAGAGCTGCTGCGGGTTGCCGACGGAATAGGTTGCGCACAGGGCTGCTCGTGTCTCGGTTCCGGAACAGTCAACTGATTTTGAGGGATTGGGAAGGACTGCAACCACCGCGAGGCTGCATGAAGATAAACCGACCAAGCTCAGACACACCGCACAGATTCTGCCTTGAATGAGTTTATCTCTAGCTTTGACGTCACTTTGGAAAGAATAATTCACGACGATCACTTAAAGTGGGCCCGATGCTCGGCGAAAAAGTTCATTGCTTTTTTTTTTCTTGCACCTTAGTGGCAGTGTAGCCTACTTCATCGATGCAATTGCAATTTCACGTGCCGTTCATGTCATAAAACTTTTATATTCAACCTCCGTGGATATCCCCCAAGTTCAGCTGTACCATGAGAGGACCCGCTTTCTAGTAGAAGAAACCAAGGATCTTGCCGGCGACGTGCTTCCTCCTGGCCTCCTCGTCTGCGAACCAATCAATTTCCATACTGCGAGATTTTTGAGCGGGATGACTTACGGTCCATGATACCAGCGGAGGTGGTGAGAACGATGCAGCCGAACTGACGCGAGGGAAGGAGCTTGACGACCCACTTCTCGAGGTCCTTGAGCTGGACGTTGTAGCGGGGGGAGATGACACCGGTCTTGTTGATACGGCCGTTGAGCTGAACAACGATCTTGCCGTTGCGGTGGTCATCGACCTCCTCGAACTCGCCAATGTAGCCTGAAAGACATCGAATCAGTATGTTGCGGAAGATTAAACGTTGGAAATCACAGGAAAATCAGAAAACGTGTAAGATCTTCGCAGAGTTTGATCTCTCGGACACTTAAAGCCCAAAGGTTGTAGTGAAAATCGAACCATTGGGTAGTTATCAGTCCGAGGGGGGAGGGAGTTGCGATCTGCGAAGGCCGACGGAGAAAAGCCATCACGTACCGTGCTTCTGCATGACGTGCAGGAACTTGATGATGACCTTGGAGCTGGGCCTGATCAGGACCTGGCGCTTGCCGGCCTTCTCGGCGTTGTTGATGGCGTTGAGCGCATCGTTGAGGACGGAGGTCTTGACCATTTTGGCGGTTGGTACGAGATTCTCAAGTGGCTACGGTGCGGACTGAGGTATCTGCGCCCGGGTGTCTGGTTAGCCTTCAAGAGCCATAGAGCGCAAAGAGTGCCCCCAGGTAGCAGGACCAAGAGGGTTCTTCAGCTCGCGTCGCGAAGGAGGAAGCGTGTCACCACGCGACCGTCGCGCATTCTGCTGGCATTCCCTGAGCCACATGCGCCGGCGGACCGCGGTGATTGCTTCCTCCAGGCTACCTGAAGGGCACTCGGAAGAGTTCGTTCGTCATGACATACCTCGAGGAGGACGGGGCGTCGGGGGTGGTGTCGTGCTGGAGGTCGGAAGTCGCGGCGCGGAGTTGGGCGAGGTGGTCGCGAAGGCAATTTGTCGGTGGGCTCGTCTACACTTCCAAATGCGGTTGGCGCTTCACGGTTCGACGCGCCGCCTTCTTATCTTATCGGAGGCGCTGCTCCTGCCGAATCGCGTGTCACCGGACCGGGGCGCCCATGGTGATGTCAGAAGTGGCAGCTGCGGAGGTGATCCGGGCCTCCTGTTACACCTCAAACGCCTCTGTCTGTTGATACCTCACCTAGACTCATACCTTGCCTGCAAACTAGCACCATGTCTACGGAAGCTTGCTGTACCTGCGCCGCGCTCCTGTCCACGATTCCTCCTGCGTACGACGAGAAGACCGAGAAGCCCTCGCAGTACGAGCGCCGGCTGGAGTGCTGCGAACGCGCCATATGTGCACGATGCATTTCGGACAACCCCCGCTTCGCCACCTATTGTCCTTTCTGCCAGATTTCCATCACGCCGTCCCCTTTGCCGCAAGGTCTACGAGACCCTCCGGCATACTCACCGCCACCGTCACCCAGACCTCGCCACGCCACCTTAGCCCGCGTAGACACCCACGAGCGGCCACCCCCATATGAAGGGCATCAGCCGGTCCAGCCGCCTGCGGGGAAGGCCAAGGAAGAGCCGGCGCCGGACGTGCTCCACTTTGTTGATCCTGATACTGACACTGTCACCAACTTATCACTGAGATATGGCGTGCCGGCCTCGGCCCTCAGGAAAACCAACAACATTTTTGCCGATCACCTCTTGCATGGAAGGAGAACAGTCCTCATACCGGGGGAATATTATAAAGGAGGCGTGAGTTTGAGTCCGCGGCCGGTGGAAGGTGAAGAGGAGGAAGCTCGGAAGGTCAAAGTACGCAAGTGGATGGTTGCTTGCAAAGTGGCCGAGTAAGCCTTCCAGACGCGACTCCAACCGTCGCAACCGATGGATGCGTGAAAAGCACGGTACCGCTGATTCGCTTGGACTGATAGGTACGACATCGCGCTACTATACCTCAAGCAAGCCGACTACGATTTAAACGCCGCCGTAGAGGCGTATAAGGACGATGAGCGGTGGGAGCAAGAGCATCCCTTACAAGGCAGCTCAACCGGGAAGAATCAGTTGCGGATTGGCCGCAGCAGGTGGTCGGCTGGCGGAAGTTTGACGGGGCAATTGTAGGTTGCCGAGAGAATGGGAAACGGGAAACGGGAAACGGCAATCCGGGGTCTGTTTCATAAATGCATACCATCACACAGATGCGCAATGGAGCAGAGTGGCGTTCGGCGCTTCGACAATAACTTCCTCCGCATAGAAACGTACAGTGTAAGACGGTATCAGCGCTAAGCTGTTGAGGGTAGCTTACTGTGTAGCAGGTGAGCCCCCCTCAGACTGTGCGAATCAGAACAAACGCCCATCATGACGCATTACGCGGCCCTTCTCTCGTAGTCGTGATCTACTCAAGCCTTCAACATCCCATAATCGACAGCTTCGGTTCGCTTTAGCAATCACTTGGCACGCTCCCTTAGGCCAGCCCCAAACGCACAGACCGCCATTTACAGCCGTTGACCGTTAAGCGCCGGACTCCACCCCAGATGCCTCCAGCGAATCACGTAGCCGAAGCCACCTGCAGTAGTAATCTCACAAGCGCCCTGCCTCCAGCCATCCGACCACACCATAGGCCATGAATAGCACATCCTGCACTGCCAAAACGCCTCCAAGCGAATCAAAGCTGTCCCCCGCCTGAGCTCCCCTGCCCCTCGCTAGGACCGGCCATGCGACAGCTGTGATTCGAAGCTTGATCTGGACGCCAAAGATGAGCCTTTTGGCGCCCGCACCCAGCGCGAAGCTTGTCGCTGTGGATCTCCCTCCCACCGACCCAGGAATAGCAGCCTGACCGCGTCGCAGGGCTAGTTCCCGCACCTCTGTGTGGTTGGCGCGAATGCAGGTGCAGCCATCCCCCGGTCGTACCGACTCCCGGAATAGGCGCCGTGTGTGCATGCACCCGAGTGCGCAGGGTGTGCTGCTTAAATGGATGAGATTCGCCAAATCGTCGCCTTTCTATTAAACGTCGTTGGCCCCGCTGCCCTGTTGATTCAGAGTGCTGTTCATTCTCGACGTGGAGCAACGAGAGACCCTCTCCCTTACCCGTTTCTCTTTCTCTTGCACGTCTGGAGTCTGGACTTCGGCCACCCTCATCGCAACGGTTCTTTGGTTCTCATTGATACCCTTCTATTATACCCCAGTTTCGCCGATATCTTTCTTCTTGTACTTTCTCCATACCACACACCAAAATGCTTCCCACGCACATCAGGATAGCGCAGTTGTCCCTCGCGGGCCTGAGCTTCATCTTCGGCATCTGCATCATGGGCACCTCCGGCCACACCCTCGCCGTCTACAACGCCGAGTACTCGACCAACCCGTGGTGGCTCCCGCTCTGGAACGGACACTTCGACGTGCGCGGCACGAACACGCTCATCGGTGCCGGCGCGGTCATCACCATCCTCAACCTCGCCTTCCTCATCCTCTGCTTCCTCCCCAAGGTAAACAAACCCCCGATCGCACATCCCCTTCTCCTCTACAAAAAAAAAAAAACGTTAACGCGGCATCCGATCCATCAGCTCAACCTCACCGAACGCACCACCGCCCGCGCCTTCATCACCCTGGGCCTGGTCTTCCCGACGCTGGTCGTGGCGTTCGGCTGCTTCGTCTACGCCGCGGTGCTGAACAAGAACTCGCCCTCGGTCGAGACGATCCAGACATGGACATGCAAGTTCAAGGGCAAGCGGCCCTCCGACACCACCATCAGCGTGCCCACCGGCGTCTCGAACCAGGAATTCAGCAGGCTGTGCGCCGAGAGCGTGAGTCCAACCCCCTCACATCTTCCCTCTTCCTTCATAAAACGAATGAAAACTGACCCCCAGTTATCAGAAATTCGCTCTGTACACGACGCTCGTCGTCTTCCTGCTGCAGGGCTTCATGCTCGTCATCGCCGTGCTCGGGTGGTGCGTCGAGAAGTGGTACGCGCGCAAGCAGCGCAAGCAGTCGAAGCTCGAGGACGGCAACAGCGTCGAGATGAGCAACGGCAGCCACCACGACAAGGAGGTGCCCGTCAGCGTGCACTCGACGGCCGGCTCCATCACACCGCCGCCGCCGAGGTACTGAGATCGTAGTAGTATGAGGCAGGCAGTTGGTTACGAGGGTGATGACGATGGGGGTTCGCAAAATTCTTCTTTCTTTTTCTTTTTTCACGCCTGACGGGTTGTTCGGCTCGATGGTGTCTGTCTGTCTGTCTGTCCGTCCGGACGGCAGAGTAGAGCATTGTTGTGCTTCGAAGCACTTGGAGCGACGAGATGCCGGTATGGAAGCTGGCTCATGTGCGCGCTGACTTACGCGTCAAGCTTAAGTTCGACGCCGGTCTGGGATGTGTTGCTTTTCTTCTTCTTCTTTGGGACCTTTTCTCCTCCCGTCCCCCGCCTTTTTTTCTTCTTTCTATTCCCATTTCATTTCACTACTACTTTATTGGGAAAGGGATCTCCGTCATGTAACGAGGGATGCGTAAGGTACTACTTCTGGCACAGGAAGGGGCACGGGGTGTAACGGCGATTTTTTTTAGTCATGACAACGATGATATCACGGCAAAGAATGAAGTTCCAGCCATGTCGCGGACATGGTAGGTTCAAACAGCTCGTCTTTGAAACCGGGTGTGTGATTCAGCGCGAAAGCGAGAAAGGCAAGGACTCTCGCAATCACCAGACGAAGAACGGGCCAGGATCATGATTCAGAAAGTGGAATTAAATGCCTAAGCTAAACTATTGGGGAACGTGCATACGTAAGAGCCAGCGCCGGGGTATAAGAGATCATTCACCATCGTGAAAATAGTAGAAGGGTATCAGTCGTTTTCGAAAGGGATGGGGTCATGAGCGTTCACAAGCGGAGCCGTCTTAGCCGTTCCTTCCACTTCCTTTTGTCGTGTCGGTGGCGTCCTGATGCTCGCGCGTCGGAGGGGGCAGCAAGACGTCATTGTCTCACCAAAAACTTCGCGGTGCCGAGTTCCGGGACGCTTAGACGTAGGAGCGACGTCCGAAGCGGCTGCGGGAAGCGCCATCGGTGACGACGGGACGAGACTTCTTGTGGAAGACCCAGGCGCCGAGAATGGTGCTGGCGAGCCAGAAGCAGGCGGCGATGAAGGCAAAGGCCTCATTGGCCTTCCACTTGTCGCACCAGCCGCCGCGGTAGAGGCCGCTCCAGTGGAAGACTCCGCCGCAGTTGGCGCTGTTGATGTATTCGACGAGGGCGCCAAAGGCCGCGAACCAGGCCAGGCTGAGGATGAAGTCAAACGGATACTTGGTCGGTTAGCAGGTTGAGCTGGGGTGATGGGTCGGTGTTTCACTTACGTGGAAGAAGGTGAAAGTGAAGGGAATCATCCAGATCAGCGAGGTGACGAGGGAGATGCAAGCAATGACAATAACGTAGATGGTACGTTTATGGGGACCGCTGCTTCCATCGTGGATCTCGTGGAGGAACCAGGCCGACAGACCAAGGCAGACCTGCATGCATGTCAGCAAGATGCGTGGTGAAGAGACGGTGGCAAGTGGCATACGGCAGCGCAGACGAACTGGCCGAAGCGCAGGAAGATGGAGATGAGACGCGAGAGGATCATGTTGTCGTATTTTGCGGGAGCTGCTGGAAAGTGGAGGTGAGCAGTGGCTGGGAGCTGGGAGCTGGATAACAGCGAACAATTGGAGAATGGCAGAGCAGCAGGAGCGCTCGATCTTATATGGGCAGCAGGAGCGAACGTCATCGGGAGGCTTCGCGGCTCGTCACAGGGCAGCACACGTAAACAAGCAGCTGGGTAGAGCTCCAGGCGCGTCTGCGTTGGTGACACACGTCGCCCAAGGCGCAGCGAAGCTCAACATGACCTCACCCAGGAACGCGGCACCGCGACAATTGGCCCGCGCGGAAATGAGCCACACAGTGCCATTGGCGGTGCGCTTGCGATGCCGCGAGAGCCGGGGCAAGCAAGGACGACGACAAGTTTTCCAAGCTTGTGTCAGCTGATCCTGGGCGTTATCCCCGCTCGAGAGCGATGCCACTATGCCAGTGAAGAATCACGTCGCGGCGGGGCGGCGCTAGGGGCATGGTGCCGCGGCATCGGCGCTGAAGTGCACCAGCCGGGCGACGAAGGCACTGGAAGAGCGGCAGCAGCCAGGGCCCGGTCGCAGCAGTCGCAGGCCGGTGCAGCAGGTTTTGGCAACGATCCGCCAGGCAGACACGTTTCCTACCCCGGTCCTTCGGGCGCGTCTCGGACAGCGCGCGCGTCGAACGGCCAGCGCAGGCAATTGCTGGTTCACGAGACCATGGTGCTGACAGAGCGCTGGAATAATGGCAAGCGGAGGCACGAGGTGTGCGGTCGTGATTAGGGTGTTCGTCGGAAGATCCACTGCTGCACGGCGTGCCTGGGCCTTTCGCTTGCAGCCTTACTCAGCGGCAGATCTGCTCGTTTGGCCCGCTCGCTGGTGCAACAGGACGGCACGCAGCTGCTGCTCCTTCGCTCCCCGCTCCACCCGCAAAGCTTGTCCGCCAACCTTGGGCCCGATGCCGCATGACTGCACCTAGACGCCGTGACAGCCCCGTCCCGAGCCCCTCGCCGAAATCCGCCCCAGCCGTGGCCGCATCTGTCCGGGCTGATTAGCTGAACTAGGCTTCGGCTGAACGGCTGAGAGCAGCCGTCTTCGGCTCCAGACGCGCAGCCCTCATCGCGTCGTCCTCTCCTTCGTGCCTCTCGGCCTGCCCAACACTCTCGCAGCGACAGGGGCTGCCTCAGCCCTACAATGCCGGCCCGTGCCTGGCGTGGCTGTGCTAATCCCTCAAGGCAACAGGAGAGTGTATAAGCCAGCGAAGCAGCTTTCTCGCCCACATTCCCGACCTACCCTCCGATTGCCCTCGTTTGCCGGGACCGCTCAGTCGCCAACAAGCATAGTGCCGCGTCCTGGCGTTCGTCCACTATCTACCCCGCCCATACCTTATCGCCCTGCAGCCATGGTCCTAGTCATGGCGACCGCGCCAGCGAACTTCCTGCTCGCTAGCTGGACCCTTCCGGTGTGGACCCTGATCTTGGCGACGGCCCTCTCGTTGCCGCTGCTTGTCTACTACCAGCAACGCCGGTCTTCCAAGGCAGAGCCCTTTTTCAACTTTGCCGGGTTGCCAGCTGAAATCCGCAACATGGTCTACGAGGAGCTGGTGGAACCCGACTGCAACCCCTCTTTTCCAACCGAAGCAATGCGCTCACCGCGCCCTTTACGAATGATGTCCTGGATCCCGAGTCAGAAGAAGCCCAGCTATCCAAAGTATGGCATACTCCTGGCCAGCCGCCAGCTCCACCGGGAATTCATGGACGTGCTGTGCAAGCGCGCAACATTCACCCTGAATGTGGATCGCTCGAACGAGCAGAGCACGAATCCCTGGCCTCTGAGTCGCGACAGCGTGTGCAAGATCCGCAGTTGCGAAATCCGCATCATTGCCACATCCAACATGCTCGGGTCGCGAGATCCGCGCTCCATGCCGCGTGACTGGGGACTGAGGAACCGCGTGTCCCGCAGTCTGAGCGCAATGAGACGGGTTGAGAAGCTCAGGCTTCATGTGCATGCGGTGCCGGACCGCATGTGGAACCCGCTGTGGCTGTGGAGCCAAGTGTCGCAGCAGTTCAAGGACCTGGCAGAGCCACGCTTCACCGCCATCACCTTCGGCCTTGAGTCTTGGACGCTCGGGGAGAACTGTCTGAAAAGAGACGAGGAGGGACGATGGAAGTGGACGTGTCCGGCGGATCACGTGGTGACGGACGACCCGGAAGGCTGGCAGCCGATTCGAGAGTTCTGCGCGGCGCTGTACCTCGAGTGCCGTGAGTGCCAGCGCAGCAGAGCGGAGAATGCAGGCTCGGCTTAAAGCGAGCAGGAGGGTGGAGGGCGCCCGGGCGCGTCCAGAGTCAGGGTCTGCGGCTTGGGGTGCCTCGTTGTAAGCACAAGACTAGATTACACGAGCCTGTGGATGACTCGCACAGCCGACGGACGGGTCTTGGGGCTGCCGACGCAGAGAGGTAGCACACAAACAGAGGCACGTGCATTTTGTCGACAGCGGAAGTCACTCTTACTCATCTCCGGGCCAGGCCGGGGCGAGGCCAGGGCGAGGCAGCGCGGCGTGGCCGTTTAACTTAAAACCGTTCGACGGGCTCGCCGTCGGAGCCGCCACCGCGGCGGCGCAGCAATAATGGAGTGCGGGCAGACGGCGGAAACGGGCGGGGCTCTGGCAGGGCTCTGGCAGCAGCAGCGCGGCGGCCTCGGCGGCGGCCATGCTCGCTTGGGCATGGATCAGGGTTCAGCAGACGGGGTGGTTTTGCAGGCCTGGGCCCCTTCGCGAACAGGGACGCTCCAAGCCACGAACACGGCCAGCCGTAGCGCGGGCGACGGTGCAGTGGGCGCTCCATCAGCGTGCCCGCTGCTTGGCGGCCAGCCGGAAGCGCTGCGGACGGCCTCCCTCGCCAGCCGCCCCGGCCGCCAGCCTCGGGCCCATCACAGATATGTGCGAGCCCGATCGCAGTAGCGGCGCCGGTGCGCGCTGCTCCATCACCACCTTGCAAATCTGCAAAACTCCGCCGCGCTCGCCTCATGCCCTCCCCCGGCCGCGGACTTCCTGCCGCCGCGCTGCCGTCCGATTGCTGCAACCGCCATCTCTAACCCAACCATGGGCTGCCAGCAGCCCGAGCCTGCCGCGCTGCCCGCCGCCTGCACCGACAGCACCCGCGCGAGAGAGCTGTACAAGTACTTCCAACCGCCGCGCGTCCACCAGAACCTCGCCTCTACCCTACCCTCGGCCAGCCCGGACACGGTGCTCACCGCACATGCCCAGCTCGTCGCCTGGCGATTGAATGTCCAACGCGTCCTCATCAGTCTGATCGACCGCGAGACGCAGTACTTCGTGGCCGAGAGCACCAAAACCCTCGACCTCGCCGACAGCGACCAGAGCGAGGTCCCCGAGGATGCCATATGGGCCGGCGTACGCACCCATCCTCTCCGCGGCTGCCCCATCCAAAGTTGCTCTTTGCTGACCCAGTTGTGGCAGGGGCAGTGCAATTTGAGCGTGCCCAAGCGCGGCCGCTTGTGTGAACACACGCTTGAACAGGTGCCGAGTGCTGATGGCACGCCTGCTTCCTTCGAGGTCCTGGACCTTACCAAGGATGGCCGATTCAGTTCGTTGCCATTCGTGGCTGGCGAGCCGCATTTCAGGTAAATCGACGATTGATCGCGGAGCTGAGCGGCCGGCACTGACTGCCGTCCCAGGTACTATGTTGGTGTACCATTGAAGACGAAGAAGGGCATCCCGATCGGCTCTCTTTTTGCCATGGACGTCAAAGTGCGCGAGCCGCTCAAGACGTCGGGTTTGAAATGTACGTTTTCCAGGTCGTTGCCTTTTGCGCGTGGCTGGCAGCAGCACTGCAAGAGCAGCATGCAGTGCGGTGGGGCCGACTTCTGCGTCCGGGCCTGATCGGAGTGGGCTCGCCGCGCTCTGACTTGCAGAAGGGATCATCTATCCCCAAAGAAGCTTAGCCCCGCTGCCTCGATGCCGCCTAGCCATGCCGCTCTGGTATTGCTTGCCCTACGAAAACGGCGACTAATCTTTCTCGACAGTTCTGACCATCATGGCGAGTAATGTCATGGCCCATTTGGAGCTCATGAAGGAGAAGGAAGACCGCAAGCGCGCCGTCAACATGAACATGTGTCTTGCCGCCTTCGTGGATCCTGAGCACCCGCTCCGTAAGCGTAAGCGCACCGTCAGTCACCAGAGGATGCGCAGTCACAAACTTGCGACCTTTGCCGAGCACAAGGCCGCCCTGAACGTCAGGGCAGAAGAAAGGAGCGAGTCCATTGCAAGTCCGAAATTGCCCGGAACACCCAGGTCAACGAGGAGCAGCCGCCGTAGCAACGGCTCCAGGAAACAAGACGCGGAAGCCGCGCATTCCGGTGGCGATTCCGAAAGCGAAACGAACTCCAGGATCGGTGACACTGATCACCCTGAGACGTTTGAGCGCGCCTCAAAGGGCTTGTTCGACTCCTTGTCGTTGCGCGGTGGTGGAGGCGTCGTTTTCATGAGCACTACCGCCGGCCTCCGTCCAGATGGCATGCCCATACCCTCAGCAAAACCTTCCCTGGACGATTTGAGAGAGGTTTCTATGCAGCACCGGGACTCCGTTGGCAGTCTGACTGAATTTCCCATGGAGAGCGCACCGTCCCACGTGGATTCCGGCCATTCCGTGGACATCCTGGCCCATGCGGTCTCGCATCCCAGCCATCACGGCGATCAAGAGAGCGATCAGCAAGATGTCTCACCACTCTCGCCCGACGAACTCACAAAGCTGATCCGGCGTCACCCTCGAGGAAAACTCTACAGCTTTGGTGACGATGGTCTCAGTCAGGGCTCTTCAGGAGAGGAATCGCACCCAGCAGATTACTCGCCACTTTCGCCTGGCACCAAGCGAAGACCGCCATCCAGAAGTGAGGCCGCCATACTCGCCAAACATTTTCCAGGGGCACGCCAGGTCATTTTCGTTCCTTTCTGGGACGTTCAAATCGAGTCATGGGTCGCATGCTTTGCTTACAACACTTCGGATTTCCGCACTTTCGGCCACAACCCGGATTTCCTTCATGCCATAGCTTTCTGCTGCTGCATCATGACCGAGGTTGCCCGTCTTGCAACCCTGGCTTCGGATCAGCAGAAGAGCGATTTCATCGGATCAATTTCGCACGAACTCCGCTCGCCCCTGCACGGCATCCTGGCATCGTGCGAATTCCTGGAAGACACCGACTGCTCTTCGTACCAGAAGTCGTTGGTATCAACGGCCGATAGCTGTGCGAGGACGCTTTTGGACACCATCAACATGGTCCTGGACTACTCCAAGATCAACTCGTTTGAAAGGAACATTCGGAAAGCAAAGAAATCGCGCAAGGACATGAGCACGCAAAACACGGTACATCCGGCAATGCAACAACCGTCGCTGAACATCTATGACGCCGTCGACCTCGCAGCCATAATGGAAGAGGTTGTTGCTGGCGTGGCGTTAGGTCACGCTTTCCGAGACATTACCACTTTCGAAGGGCCCGATGACAAGCTTCAAGGCACGCCCAACCGCAATCTGGGTGAATTGGAAACCGCCGTCTCAACAGTAGCAACGAGACCAGCCGTCGAGATTATCATGAGCATCGATGCATGTCGGTGGGATTTCGTTACACAGCCAGGGGCGGTCAGACGTATCGTCATGAACCTTTTCGGTAATGCGATCAAGTATACCCGACAGGGCTTCATCCGTGTGAGTCTAAGTGCCAAGGATATTAGGGATCCGCCGCCGCAAAGCGTGAACGGCAGCCAGGACCCTCCTGCCACCAGTATCGTCACTCTGACGATATCCGACTCTGGACAAGGTATCTCGCCCGAGTATCTCAGGACCAAGCTTTTCACCCCCTTCGCCCAGGAAAACCCACTCAACCCCGGAACCGGCCTCGGTCTCTCTTTGGTGAGATCTCTCGTCGATACTCTCAACGGCGACATCAACGTCAGGAGCGTGCTTGGGGTCGGCACAGAGGTAGTGGTGACCTTACCGATGGTCAAGAGTGGTGGCAGCAGTGGCACTGGCTCGACCACAACGCCTGCATCAGTGCCTGCTTCAACTGTGAGCACCACGGGCACGGGGAGCACGGGGAGCAGCGGCGTCCACCGACCCATTCACTCTTGTCTAAACTCCGTCAGGCTAGCTGCGTCAGGCATGACCGCAGCCCTGTTCAGGCCACCGGACTACGAGAAACTTACCAACCCTCTCACCGCCCGTGCGTTGGAAATTTCGAGCTCAGCACTCGAGGGTTTCCTGAGAGACTGGTATGGCTTTTTGAACGTTGTGAATTGGAGTCCTGAAGTCCAAGCCGACCTTATCGCGGTTGACGAGGTTGATCTACCATATCTTCTGGAGCTTTGCCCAAGCTTCAAAGGTAGCTTGGAAGATGGACCCATACTCCTCGTCATCCGCGCCGGTTCTGGGAGGTGTTCGGCCACAGACCAACTGATGAAGCACGTAAACCTGGAGTATCTATCCAGGCCCGTCGGTCCATACAAGCTGGCCAAGGCTCTGCAGAACGTCATGGAGAAACGGGCAAGGAAGTGCAACCCTGGAAGTGTCGCAGACTCCGTACTCTCGCTGGATGCCATGGACGATGCTGATGAGGTGGTGACTCACGTCGAGCAAATAACGTTGAATACCAGCCACAATGGCGAACCAGAAACCATGAATGTCCTCCTCCAGGGGGAAATCCTCGGCAACGACGAGAGCATGAATGCTCACATGGCGCTGGACACATTGCCTTCCCCCGATGCCGTCCCACCCGTCGAACTAAACGAAGAATTCCCATTTCCCGATCCTACACCTACACCTACACCGGCACCAGTACCCGCAAAGGAAGATGGTGGTATAACATCTCCTTCCTTCATGTCAGCCGAAGAAGGCCGGCCTCACATCCAGCACAGCCGCACAATGTCCTGGACTCCGCAAGAACGGCTCCAACACGAAGCGCCACAGGCTTCTCCGATGAGCTCACAGGGCCTCAGTGTCACGACCAGTCTTCCCCCTCCTCCTACCGTGCCCGACGCCGCCAGACCCTCCATCGCTGGCCCCGCCGCCAACGTCAGACAATCCTCCAACGACACCAGCGGTACCATCACGCCGAGCCGCCAAAAGAGCGTCAGCCGCCGCGGCTCCAAAACACCCACACCCAGCACCGCCTCGAACGGCGCGCGCATGCCACGTCTGCTCCTCGTCGACGACAATGCGGTCAACCTCCGACTACTACAGACGTTCATGCGCAAGCGCGCGTACTCTGCCGTCTACTCAGCCGCCGACGGCGCCCAGGCCGTCGCCGTATTCGAATCACTACTCTTCAACACCACCCCCACCGCCACCACCACCACCACCACCACCGACGCCCCACCAAACGGCCACACCCCATCCCCATCCCCACCCGCCTCCCCACCACCCCCGACCCCGCCAGACATCGTCTTCATGGACATATCCATGCCCATCATGAACGGCTTCGAAGCCACGCGGCGCATCCGCGCCCTCGAGGCCGACTTCGCCGCCGCCCGCCCGCCCCACGCCCGCCCGCCGCCGGCCCTCATCGTCGCCCTCACCGGCCTCGCCAGCGGCCGCGACCAGAGCGAGGCCTTCACCAGCGGCTTCGACCTCTACATGACCAAGCCCGTCAGCTTCAGGGAGGTGGGCCGCCTGCTGGACAATTGGGTCGCGAACGGCGGCGTCGGCGAGGGCAGGGACGGCGTCGCGGTCGGTGGTGCTGCTGCTGCGGGGGTGGGGATGGGGATCCCGCCGGCGGCGGCGGCGGCGGCGGCGGCTGTGGGGGGTAGTAGGGGGGAGGACGGCGGGGGCATGGTGGGGATGGGGAAGGGAGGGGCGGCGGCGATGCAGGTGATGGTGCCGTTTGGGCCGGTGGTGGGGGAGGTGTGAGAAGGATGGAGGGAAGATTGAAAAGCGGGGGAGAGGAAGGGAGTGTGGATGGAGATGATGGGGGGTGGTGATTGACGGGGTTTTGGGCGGCGTTGGAGTTTTCTGGGTTCGGATTGGTTGGTCGGTGTGGCAAATGGATATACCAAAGAGATGGATTTTGCGAAATCGCAATCGGGATTTAATGTTTGGTAAAAAAAAAAGCCAGTTTGGTTTTTCTTTTCCGTGGGAATCTGACGCTGAAGAGGAAGGGGGGATCACTCGTCTGATCTTGGCCTCTCCCTTCCCCCCCTCCTTCTCACTCCTTCTCTTTCTCCGCTCTCGAGGGATATCGTGCGAAAAAAAAAAAAAAAAGATCGAACGGCATAGCGAATTGGGAATTGTCACAGCCGCCGCCGGTGTGCCGAGGACCGCGTGATGGGGTACTCAGGCGATTATGTCAATATTCATGCTACTGGTCCATGTGGATCGACTCACGACCGCGGGGGGTTTACCGGTTGTTAACAATCAACTCAATCCGGACAACTTCCTTCCCAGCTGATCGCATGTGTCATGTGTGCCGGATCTGCCCCGCCGGATCGAGGAGTCAGATCACAACGGAGGCATTGTTATTGGTTACAGAGCTGTAGAACTTTATCAGTGGTTGCTGCGAAATCGCGGCAGTTGTCTCCGCTTGCATGCTTCTAGCGGTATTCCCATTGTCCGTTTCGGCCACGCCGGTCCATTGTTCATCTTCCTGGAGGCCACACATCTTCTTTCATTCGGGGTTCGGGGGTTCGTTTGGTTCGTGCCTGGCGTGGCGCGGATCAACCTTGACGTGAAAAGCCAACGCACCAAAGGCAAACGGAGAACGGAAAACAGCACGAAAAGATTGGCGTTCGGCTGCGTGACGTCGTGAGCGAGATCGAAGACATGTCTGACAACACTACTGGACGCCAAAAATGATGTGCGAACGCCAGCGACTCCCAACACGCATTCGGCGGCTTTGGCTCCGGCCGCGCACAACAATAATAGTCCAGACGTCCCGATCGTTATTCGTACTGCAAATGAAGAGTGAACAGCTGTAGGGCAAAAGAGAAAGAAACGCAAAACGTACAACAGCCGGGATTCCCCAATGGTCACCCACTTGAGTACTAATCGGCCGGTTCGCAGCTTAAGTACGGCTGAGCGGACGGGAAGCCCTGTATTCTGCGACCTATGGTCGTACGTGGAAGAAGGAATTGCAAACAAAGTAAATGACTATGAGTTAACTGGTTGTTGACTAGTCCGTCACCCACCTATCCCCCTTCTCCTTTCTAACATATATTCTGCCAGAGCTGATTATCTAGCCACAGGCCTGAGAGTTATTAAACCGTATGTGCTGCTTCCTCTCGTGCTGTGTTGATTTTTTTTTTTGCTATTCTAGTAATATCGCCTGGTCTGTAGCGAGGGTAGTCAAGTTCCTCCTCTAAATATGGTGTCACCAAGGGGATCCATCAGGACTGGAGTTGTCAAATTCGCTCCGAATACTGTGCGGACCAAGTCACGGCAGTGACTGCTATCTGGGGCGCCTCCATCCTCCGCTTGGAAGTATGTGGCCGTATCATTTAATATTTCTCTTCTATCTTTTACTTATTGCTTCGTTGCGTCTGCTTTGATCTAGCAAGACTTCAACTACGTATGAGTCTCGAATAGCCCTGGAAAGCCGATCTCTATTCCACAAGCCGTATACACAACAAAAAATTACTACCAAAAGGGCAAGAAGAAAAGAAGTTTGTACAGGAAAACACAAAGATCGACCAAAGCCAACCACAAAGCCCCCCTCCCCCCTAGCCCCCCGGCCCCCCCCCCTCCCCCTCCCCCTCCCACCAAATCCCTCGATCGAACCGACCACAACATCCCAGCCGGCCGGGGGAAAAATGGCCTCGCGTCCCGCCTGCTCAAATATAATTCATCCCCCACCACTCACACCGCTCGTTCGCCGCCTCGTCCGCATCGACGCCGACGCCCTCCCCGCTCAACGCCACCAGCCTCGCATCCTCCCCATACACGGGGAACCCACCGCCCAGCCCGTCCACCGCGCTCGCCGGCGCGCCATCGATGGCGAAGCTCGTGATGTAGTCCTGCAGCACGGTGGCGACGGTCGCGTTGAACGGCAGCAGCGCGGAGGCGCCGCCGTCGCCGCTGCTCGGGGCCGAGCCCGGGTCGTAGTACGTGTGCGGCACGTCCTGGCCGTGGTAGCCGGGGGCGACGCCGAAGCGGTAGGCGTGCGACGTTGTAGCGTTGGTCTTGGCGAGGGCGTGCGCGTTGCAGAGGATGGTGGCTTCGCCGATGAGGAGGGCGAGGCGGGCGAAGGGGGTGGTGTAGGGGGTTGCGGCGACGGAGCCGTTGGCGGAGCCGTTGGAGACGGGGGGGTAGAGGGTGTTGGCGATGTAGGAGACGATGGCCGGGGGGCTGTTGGGCAGGACGGCGGCGATGAAGAGGTCGACGATGGCGTCGGAGGTGGCGGCGGCGGGGGTGAGGGTGTGGCTCTCGTCGGTGTTGTGGCCGACCATGACGCCGACGGAGGTGTCGTAGCGGCCCTGGGCGAGGAGGGACTTGGGGTCCTGCGGGACGAAGGAGCCGTCGATGGCGGGGCCGAGGGAGGAGAGGCCGTTGGCGGAGTTGGAGATGAGGGCGGCGTTGGCGGCGATGAGCGAGGCCGAGGGGAGGGTGCGCAGCTCGGCCAGGGTGGTGGCGTTGGCGGCGGCGAGGAAGTTCTGCAGGACTTGGTCCTGGCCGTATAGGGAGGGGAAGGCGAGCCAGGCGGGGGATTGGGCTATGGCGCGCTGGAAGGGGGCTTTGGAGGCGCCGCCGTAGGCCGTGATCTGGTGGATGATGGAGCCGCCGCCTGCCGACTCGCCGAAGACGGTGACGCGGTCCTTGTCGCCGCCGAAGAGGTGGATGTTGGCTTGGACCCATTCGAGGGCGAAGCGCTGGTCGTGCAGGCCGGCGTTGGCGGTCCCGTCTTGCTGGAGGGTCGGCCCCGCGAGCCATCCGAAGGCGCCGACGCGGTAGTTCATGGCCACGTAGATGACTCCATCACCTCCACGCTGGATCAGTCCGCTGGGAGTCCGTTCCGCGGCCTTGGAGCCCGACGTGTAGCCGCCGCCTGATGTGTCCGTTAGCAACCCATGGAGCAAGAAGGGCTTGTGTTCGTACCGTAGATCCAAACGAGAACAGGGGCTCCGGTTCCATTGCTGGTTGCATTGCTCGCGCTCAGGAAGACCTTCTCCGGTACGATGACATCCAAGAAGAGGCAGTCCTCGGTCTCACGCGGGTCTCTGTAGGTGGCCGACGATTGGGGACAAATGCGGTCGATGCTGCCATCGTTGATCACGGAGCGATCCGTGACTGGAGCTTCAGGAGCTTTGAAGCGCAGCTCGCCAACCGGCGGGGCGGCATATCTGATGTTGGAGAAGTTGTAGTAGGCGCGGGTTTCCTGGAGAAGGTGAGACGTGGGCACTTGAGCGTGTGACGGCGTCCTTACGTTGAATGAAATAGCACGGTGGAGTCCATAGCCCAAGTCCACCACCGGAAGTGAGCTCGATGAGTTTTGGGCCGAAACGAGCGTGGGCGAAAGCAACGTGATAGCAGCCGCGGCATGTGCGACAGACCGGAGGAACAACATCTTTGGCAGGCTGTCCCAGGACCAGGAAACGAGTGACTGGAGCTGGAAAATAATGACTGGGACAAAGCAACGGAGGCGGTTATATGTACATACATATACTGTCCAAGGCTCGGGGGCTACGGTACGGCGTCCGGGCGTGGAATCCTCCGGAATCCTTCCCGGCAGGCCAAGCCAATCGTGGGTTTCGAGGCCGATTGGCCATGGCGTGACGGAAGCGGGAACAAAGCGCCTTGCCGGCGGCCGGCGCCGTCGGCCACGAAAATAAACCAGTTCGCAGCCCTACGTCGACCAAAGCTTCACTAGCATCCAGGTAGAAGGCTCGAATCGCGAGACGCTACACCGGATGTAGTCTATCCACGTGGGGCTGTCGGAGCCCCTTGGTTGCGCGCTGGGGCGGCCGCCAAATCCATGTCCCTTAGCCACGGCCGTGAGCCTGCTCCCATGAAGTGTTCTGTGCAGCAGACGCGTAAGCGGAATTCTACGCCACCAAATTGATCAAGGAGGAACACGAGTGTCCGTGGTGGCTGAGGCGGGGGCACAGTTGGGGGCGAAAAGACTTAGACGAGTTTGATCCTTCAAGATCAAGTTTGGATGCAGGTACATACTTATAAGCTCCGAAGACAGGGATTGCTGGCTGAGGATCTCCCGCCGTATCGGTACAGTTATTAATTTCTGGGAATACGCGCTCTCATTACTTCATCACCACCGTCGTTCTTGACCCAAGCAGACGTGAGATTGGATCACCATTTGTAAAACGGAAGACAGTCGTTGAAATAGAAGAAAATACTACCTATCATCGTGCGATACGGTGTCAGCGCTATGAGGTAGCATTTAGGATCCGAGTCTCCAGGGCACAAATGCACTGCACATCCCGCTTAACTTTGTCGTCGTCTCCAGCCAGAACAATTGTCCCAACCAACGTAAGTGTCCGTCAATCTTGCGCACCCGTTCTCAGATCCCATCAACCATGTATTCAAGAGTGGCTTCATCCGTCCCTCATCTTTTAGACACGAGCAGGCAAAAGAAGGAATATCCCGAGCCGGCTCAGAAAGGAGCGAAAGGAGGGGAGATCTCAACAAATTGATGCCCCTTCTCAATACTTCATATGAGACCCGGCCGTGTGGTTCAAGCTCGGTGAAGATGACGGTAGCTGGGCCATCATCAGTGCCGGCTGTCTGGTCCTGTCGAACCATCTTGCCGCACGCTCACGCTGCTCTTCCCGAGCAATACTGAGGCGGCGCCTGTTCTGTTGCTCCAGTAGCTTGAGTTGCATCTCGTAGTCGTGCAACTCATAGCCTGAAGCGTGTTGCATTTGCTTGTCCTGCTGCTGTTCCAGCAGCTCGAGTTGTGTATGGTAGTCCTGCAAGCCATGTGCTGAAGCCTGTTGCTGCCGCCTATGCTGCATTGCCGGCTCGCGCATTCCGAAGGGGGGCTGATCGGACTGACACCCATGCTGATATTCTTGCTGAAAATCCTGCCCGCAAACAGCCATCGTTTCACGGTGCGCCAGGCGTCCATCTCCCTCATTCCGTGACCCATTACAGCCAAAATCGCCAAGTATTTCCGGGAGGTTGCTCTCCGACATCCTGAATTGCGCCTTGTACGGATGCCGTTCGGTAGAAGAACGTGTGGGTCCAGGTCTCGGTCCGACACTTGCTAGGGCACAAGATGACCTACTGGGCGAGTCTCTGCCAGTTTGATAACCTGGATCGATTATGGGCATGCTCTGACGGTAGGCGAGTGGTTTTGCAGGTAGTTCGGGAAGTTTTTGAGGAGGAACCGGCGCTTGTCGTGGGCGTTGAAACATTTGAGATGGAGAGTACTCCGGCAACGAGCGATTGGATAGCGATTGAGTCGAAGCCATGCGGGCGAGGGCTGAGGGGACCTTCCGCCAATGACTGGCTTGGTTGTCCCCTAGCATTTGTGACTCGGGGTTTCTCTCCGTTTCGCTTGAGAGTTCGGCTGCAACTGCATCTTCATGGAGTGGCCAGCCATAAGCCTCGAAGGAAGCGGGGGCGGCCGAAAGACTCGCCGGTCGGCTCCGTCTGGGGGTCTGAGGGCCCGCTTGGCTTCCTTCGAGCTCAACAACATGGCTTATTGTTGTCGATTCTGGCGAATTCCGAACGGTGTCGGGAGGACCTGCACTGACGTCCTGGGTCCGGCTTTCGATACCCTTTCTCTTAAAAGGATTCGTGATATCAGTTTCGAGGACATCCTGTCTTTGACTCATTATGTCTGATCGATGCAGTGACCGCAGCGAAAACGTAAAACGATCCATACACTCTGTGAAGCCTTCCTGAAGGATGCGGATCATTTCCTCTCCCTTCGGCGCAGTCGTGAGATTTTCATACCCATAATCCGTAACAAGAATGTCATCTTCAATGCGCACACCGCCAACATGAGCGTAGCGGAAGAGGACTTCTTTGTTGATGTACTTGGAGTGGATTGGATTCGAGAGATAGACCGCATTCAAGGCGTAGTCGTTGAAGTAACTGCGTAGATGATGAGCTACAACACTGCAAGAAAGGCTGAAAAGAGTACTGACATTCCTGGTTCGACGGTGACAACCATGCCCTCTTCAAGAGCTGGATGATCCGGGTGGAGGAGAGCTTTGCACATTTCTGGATCGACGACAGAGCTCACATTTTCAGTGGCTGCCATCAACGGCACATCAGACACATCGTGAACTTCGAGCCCGAGATGGTGGCCCAGTCCATGAGGGAGGAATGCCAATGATGTTCCAGCATCAAAGATTTCCTGCGGGGTTCCGTTGTGGAAGATGCCGAGGTCTAGAAGGCCCTCAATAAGGATTTGGTGGGCCAAATAATGGATGTCCAAATATCTTATGCCCGGTCGGATAGCATCGATGCACTCAGTTTGCATAGCCAATACGAGATCGTAGATTTCCTTGGCCTCGGTGGTCGACCACATGCGGCCGATGGGGAAAGTCCTCGTCACGTCACTTGCATAACACTGCCACTCGCAACCGGCATCGAGACACATGGCCTGGCGGTCTTCGATGGGCTCATCATTCTTGACGTAGTGAAGTGTGGCGGCATTTTTCCCGGATGCGGCAATGATCTCATAAGCTTGGTGCTTAGCATCAGCTGCTACACAGGTGTCAAGAAAGGTGGCTTCGACCTGGGCCTCACTCCTCAACGAGTGGATGTTTCTGAGCACACTCTCATGGGCCTTGGCGCTGATCTCGTTGGCTTTACGGATGAGCTTGATCTCGTGCTGGTCCTTGCGCACGCGTGCGGCGTCGATGGCGACTTGAAGCTTGGTGTAGTTGACGCGCGGGGATTTGTCGTGGCCGGGCACGACGGCCTGGTCAGGATGCAGGATGTAGACATCGCCCGGATTCTGTGCCATCCAGAACTCCACATAGCCGGGCACGGCGAACGAGTAATCGGCAGCATCAATGTCGTACTTTTCCAGGGCTTCCTCTGGGGTCGAGCCACGGCCATTGTAGTAGACCTTGCGGGGGCTCCCAGGCGATGGGACGTATAGCGTAAGGAAGTCGGAGCGGATGTCATAGGTCAAGTGACAATCAGCCTCGTCGACGCTGCGGCCGCGTTACTTGAAGTCGCTTTCGCGGAGCAGCGTACACATGAATCTGGCACGTGGCACGAGCCTGACGCTCGGTTTGCATGCAAACGACACGGGACGAAAATAGACCGAACGGCGGCTTACCCGGAGAGGTAGTAAAAATAGCGGCGCTGCCTGAAGGAGACACTCTGATCACTGTCCTCCAGATAGGCAGTCGGGGCGCCGGGAAGGTAGATCAAGCCCTTCTCGATGCCGAGAAAGCCGGCGACTCGACGGGCGTGTTGCTTTGCTGGTTGGCTCGGGGTCAGAAGCGCCCGGCACGCGGGGACCGGGCGTGGGGCGGAGACGCACCTGGGTACTTCTCCAGCTGCGAGGGGAGCACAATGTGGAGACGGATGTCCAAATTGTCCATGGCGGGCGTCTGCAGAGATTCGAAGCGCTCTACTGGAGTGGATGGTGGGAAGCGATGCGGCGGCAAAGGGAGGGGACGGCGTGCTCTAGGCAGCGCACCGCTCGCGGAGCACGGGCCCGGCCTCCGAGGCAGGCAGTCACGCAGTCGCCGGCCAGCGAGCCTCTGCCTCCGCCTGCGCCATCGCTCTCGCCTTCTCGTTTGCCAACTCTCTCGACTCTCTCCACACCTCGCCGCACGGTGGGGTGCCAGCGCCAGCACACGCTTGCGGACAGCACAGCGCCGCCTTCTCGAAGACCTCGACCTCGCTGGCTCGAAGCGGCCTTCCCCGGCGTTACGCGCGCGACGCGGGACAGCCAATCGACAGGCGCTGGGCCCTGCTGTTTCATCTGGCGCTACGTCACCACCCGGCGCCCCGTGCTCAGAATGCTGTTCCCACGCCTGGTGCGAGGTGCTCTCTCCCTTGGCCGCTGCCCTGCTCCTCGCCACGCTTGACGCGCGATTCATTACTGCTGGTATCGTTCCTTTGTCGGCTATGATGTGGCGCGCCACGCCCGGCCATTGGTGTACAGCCGGCTGGAACGGTGCACAATCAGCGTTCCGACGCTCGTGCCAAGTTGGTGTTTCCTGCTTTGGACCCAGCAGCTTGCTCTTGCCGCTGCAAGCTTGCTGCTGCCAGCCTTTATATTCGCTGAATCTTGCCGTTGTGCCCTCCAATAATCCCGCCGGTATTCCCTGAGCAACCATTCTGTCACCCTACTCCCTGCCTTCATTCCTCCGCTGCCGCCGTCGCCATGAGATCCTCGACCTCGCACGGCGTCGCCTGTGCGCTTTATCTCTCGCTGCTCGCCCAACTGCCCTCCTCTGCCGCCATACATCACATGAAGCGCGAGCTGCCCGACCATGTCCGCCGAGCCTCCGCTGGAACCAAGCCGCTCATTGTTACGAACAAATGTCCCGACACCATATATCCCGCGTTTATCACTCAAGAAGGAACGGGCCCGGCAAAGACGGGCTTCGAACTGAAGACAGGCGGTCAAGTGAACCAGACTGTTTCGGCAAATTGGCAAGGCAGAGTCTGGGGACGCACCAATTGTAGCTTTCCTGCGGATGGTCCCACTGCCTGCGGCACTGGCGACTGCAATGGCCAGGTTGAGTGCACGGTTTCTGTACGATCTCGAAAATGCTGCTGCCCGGCCATGCGACTAATGAACGTTGAGTAGGGCCTGAATCCCGTGAGTTTGGCCGAATTCACATTGGATGGCGGCGACGGCCAGACCTACTACGACATCTCGCTTGTGGATGGCTACAATCTTCCCATGGGCATCGTCATGTACCCTTCTGGAACCGCTGCTTTGGAGGGAATCCCGCAAAACTCGACGAATCCGTCATGCGAAGGCTCGGCTACCCAGCTTGCAGCCTCGACTTTCAACCCCTACACCGACGGATCTCAGACCTTCCTTGGCACCAACAGTTCGTATCCGTTGCCTTTCGACACCCAGGTCACGGAGGCTCAGGCAACGAGGTGGTGTCCTTGGGTTCTGCAAGTGAACCCGCCAAGCAAACCTGGCGACGGCGTCTACCCATATCCGGACGATAACATTCAGCGCCCGGCATTCAGTCCTTGCTACTCTGCTTGTTCGAAGTGGAACAAGCCGTCGGACTGCTGTGTCGGCAAGTACGACTCCCCAAGCACTTGCTCGGCGGGAGAGTACTCGCACGCTGCCAAGAAAGTCTGCCCGGATGCCTACAGCTATGGTAAGCAACAGCCGGTCCCCAGGCGCAAGAAAAGGAACCAGCACTGACGCACTGTTGCAGCGTTTGATGATCAAACTTCTACTTTCATCATTCCGATTGGCGCCGGGTTTGAGGTCGTCTTTTGCCCCGGTGGTCGGTCGACCAACATCTTGGCCAGCGATCCCACCTACTCGAACGCGAAGCAGTCGTCCGGACACGTGCCGCATAACATGCACGGAGCTCTGGGTCTGTTGCTCGCGTTGACCATGAACACTATCCTCTTCACATGCTTCTTCTAACGGCATGATGGCTGCAGTTGCGCGCTAGAACAGCCCCGCACCACCGGAGATTTACGTTGCATGTTCGGCATGATTTGCTTCCATAGGCCTGGCGCCTTGTGTAAACAGTTGGTGGTGGATTGGATCGGCTACAGATTTGAGAGTCTAGATACCCTGTATTTTCCCGTTAGAGCGGTTTTCCCCGCGAATCCAGGCTGCACACTCGGCCTGTTTTACTTCGTCCAAGCGTCCCAATTGGCCGTGACTGCGTGCCAGGCACTTGGCTCGGTGTTGTCTGAAACGTTTCAACAGGGCGTGGCGGCGTGCCCCGGTTACGCACGCAATTAATGCCGCTGTTCGTTGTGGAGCGGGGCTTCCGCAAGGCGACCTCGTGGCCGGCCAGCCCAGGGACCCAGGGACCCAGGGACCCCGCAAAGCTCGCGAGACTCGTCGGCCGATCAAAGCTTATGCGCGGCAACGCTTCGTGGCTTCGCCAGGCGCGCTCCGCGTGGCCGCTTCCAGGCACGGAGCAGGCATGCCGGGCGGTATGTCGATACAGGTCGACGGCTCCGCGCTGAGAACAAGCCGGCCAAAGGTGAGGGCAGGTCCACTGCGGAGCCGGGCGCGCCTTCTGCCCCACGGCCGCCATGCCGCTTTCGACACGGACGCAACACCTCCAACAGCTCGACGCGCCTCCTCAGTGGATAATCCGCGGCTGGACCTTGGCCTCGCCCTCGAATGCGGCAACTCGCCCTCCGGCGCTCCCTCGTGCCGTGTCCAAACCGACTAGAATGCGACTCGGACGTCTCAGCTCGCCATCATAAGAGCTGGAGCTGCTGCCAGCGCTTCTGCTGTTCTCTCACAGCGCCTTGAGGCCGAGCAGCGGGGTGCAAGACGAAGGCAGCACCAACGGCAAACTGACTGTACATTCTCTCGTTAGCCGCCGAGCTCTCTACCGCAAATGGCGCCGCAGCCTCTTACCGTGCATCAATTGACCGCTGGCTGGTCCTTTAAGCAGACCGATGCGTCAGATGACGCATGGCTGCCAGTCGCTTCTGTGCCCACGAATGTGCACCTGGATCTGATCGCCAACAACAAGTACGCCCATTTGCCCGCAGATCTCTGGCAAAGCCGCCCCTCATCATCGTCATCATCATCATCCTGTATACCCGGCTTACCAACCCTCCAACCAGAATCCCGGACCCGTTTTTGGGCTTCAACGAGATCGATGTCGAGTGGGTGGGCGAGAAGCCGTGGTCCTACAAGACGACCCTCCCCGATGTCGCTCCCACGCCCGCCGGCGCCGTGGCGGTCCTGGCGTTTGACGGGCTGGACACGTATGCCACGGTCAGGCTCAACGGCGAGACCATCCTCGAGAGCGACAACATGTTCATCCCGCACCGGGTGGACGTGACGCAGCGCCTGAAGCCGGGGCCAGACAACACCGTGGAGATCGACTTCAAGCCGGCGCTCGCAGAGGCCAAGCGGGTCAAGGATGCGCACCCGGAGCACAAGTGGGTGGGGTTCAACGCCGACATGGCGAGGTTGGCAGTGAGGAAGGCGCAGTACCACTTGTAAGCGAGCGGGCCTCTTTTTGTTTTTCGTCAACGATTGGACCAAAGAGCGTCGAAAGGATCTATTGCTGACCTGACCCAGTGGTTGGGACTGGGGCCCGGTGCTCATCACCTGCGGCCCGTGGAAAGCCGTCCGACTGGAGACGTACGAGGCCAAAATCGCGGACCTCCGCGTCGACTACAAGGTCGAGGACGGGCTGAAGGCTGTAACCGGTACCATCACCGCTAGCGTCGACGGTGCCGCTGGCAGGACGGTGGCTTTCGCAGGACAGCTGGCGGGCAAGGTCGCCTTCAAAGCATCAACCGAGGTCGACGGCGACGGGCAGGCAAAGGCAGAGTTTCGAGTGGACGCAGCCGAGCTTTGGTACCCCCATGGCTACGGGGCGCAGCCTTTATACGACGTCTCCGCAACCCTCTCCGCCGACAGCGTCGACCTGCACACGCTCGGGCGCCGGGTCGGTTTCCGCAAAGCCGAACTTATCCAGGAGCCCGACGAGATCGGCAAGACGTTCTTCTTCCGCATCAACGATGTCGACGTGTTCTGCGGCGGCTCTGACTGGATCCCGGCCGACAGCTTCACGCCGCGCATCACCCGAGAAAAATACCGCAAGTGGCTGGACATGATGGTCGATGGGCATCAGGTAATGATTCGCGTTTGGGGCGGCGGGATCTGGGAGGCGGATGACTTCTACGACGTCTGCGACGAAATAGGCGTCTTGGTGTGGCAAGACTTCATGTTTGGCTGCGGAAATTACCCTGCCTTCCCGGAGATGCGGGAGTCGATCCGGCATGAGGCTGTTTCCAACCTTCGCCGGATTCGACACCATGCATCCATCGTGATCTATGCGGGCAATAATGAGGATTATCAGGTCCAGGAACAGTTTGGCCTGACGTACGACTACAGCGACAAGGACCCGGAGAGCTGGCTCCAGACGGATTTTCCCGCGAGATACATTTACGAGAAGGTGAGAATGGAGACGGCTGTGCATTGTGCTGTTGTCGATCTTAAGCGCCCTTCTAACACCGTCTAATTTTACAGATCCTGCCAGAGGCCGTGGCTGCGGAGAGCCCGCACGTCCCCTACCACCCCGGATCGCCGTGGGGCGATGGGCTCATCAGCTCCAATACTACAGTCGGCGACATGCATCAGTGGAATGGTAGGTGGCGGCGGCTATACGTGGCCGACCATGGCTAAAAACGGAGTACCCGCTAACGCGTCCCCAGTCTGGCACGGCACGCAGGAAAAGTATCAGATCTTTGACACGCTGGGGGGCCGTTTCAACAGTGAATTCGGCATGGAGGCATTCCCGCACATCGACACCATCAAGTACTACGTCACAGACAGGTCGCAGCTCTTCCCGCAATCGCACATGATTGATTTCCACAACAAGGCGGACGGGCATGAGCGCCGCATCGCGACTTACCTGGTCGAGAACTTCCGCACGGTCACGGATCTCGAGGTGGGTCTTGGCGAGCGTTGGGGCAATAGCGCAGGGCCTTGCATGGCTAACGGTGCATAGGGCTTTATTCACCTGACCCAGCTGTCGCAGGCCGAAGCGTTGATGTTCGGGTACCGCGGCTGGCGCCGGCAATGGGGCCAGAAGCGCTTCTGCGGCGGGGCGCTGGTGTGGCAGCTCAATGACTGCTGGCCGGTGACGTCGTGGTCGATAGTAGACTACTTCCTGCGCAAGAAGCCGGCGTACTATGCGATGCGCAGGGTTCTCGCGCCGATCGCGGTCGCGGTCAAGCGGGCGCACCACGACTGGAGCGTGGTGCACGCGCGGCCGGCGAAGACGAGCGAGTGGGAGCTCTGGGTGTCGAGCAGCAGGACGGCGGCGGTCAGGGCGACGGTTGAATTGCGCTTCATCTCAGTCGCGACAGGGTCGGAGATCAAGGAGGCGGTGGTGAAGAAGGACGTCACAGTCGTCGCTAACGGCACCACGGACCTGCTTTCCGGCACCATCGATAACGTGCGCGAGGAGCCGCACGTTCTGGCGGCCCGCATCTGGCTCGACGGGCAGGTCGTGTCCCGGGATGTTGACTGGCCGCAGCCGCTCAAGTACCTGGATTTCGACGATCGTGGCGTTTCGGTGGTGCAGGACGGCAGCAGCATCCGAGTGACGGCGGCGCGCCCGACCAAGGGCCTGGTGTTCGAGGAGCGCGAGGGCGTGCTCGTCGACGACAGCGCCATCGACGTGGTGCCGGGCGACGAGCAGGTGCTGACGGTGCGCGGGCTGGGGGCGCAGGCGGCGCCGCTGCGGTGGAGGTATCTCGGGCAGCAGTAGCAGCAGTGAGCAGCGCGAAGCTGCGGGGCGTGGCGTGCTCATGGCCTGACGGCGAAGCAGCGCAGGCAGGGCGCAGGGCGTGCAGGGAGCAGTCACGATAGGCTGTGGGCTGGTGTGGGCTGGTGTGGGCCGCCTGCGGGCGGGAGGGCTGAAGGGCCTGGCAACTGGCGCCATGTGCCGGCTTGGCGGCGGGCGGGTGTTCTTGGGCTGGGCGGAGACAGGGCGAATTGGACAGGGCATGGAAATTGCCAGATTAAGTGCGTCCTACAATTTCACGCCGATGCATCCGCCCTCATTTCGCGCTCGCCGTGACAGCAGGGCGCCGCGCGCGTGGCCGGGCAGCAGGAGGGTTTGGGGGCGCCGGCCGTCGTGAGAGACCCCGCCGCCAGCGCGTCGCGGTGGTGGTGTGCGTGCGGCCAGGGCCTCGCTTGCCCAAATCCCACCTATCAGCCAGTGGCCGCGCGCGGAGGCCCGCTGCGGCACGCCAGTTACAGAGCCTCGGGTCGTGCCCATGCAGCGTCCTGCGGCCATGCTGCCAGAGTGCCAGAGCGCTGCGGGGGACTCCCCTGCCGCCTCTGGAAACCTGGGGTCTTCCCGTCGATGCTTTCTTTCGACATATGCCACGCCGTGGCGCCGATCTGCTCAACCGCACCCCGGCTGCTACGCTCCCCAGAGAGCCTCCTGCTGCGTTTATTTGCCCGCACCCCGCCCCAAATAGCCACACGCGCCCTCTTTATCCGATCCTCGCCGCTCCTTTTCGCACCAGGAGCTCGACGCTACCGGCCCGGTCCCCGACTGTGACCTCACTGCCTGCATCATACCTCTTCAGGCCTCCCCACCACCCGCCGCCTCTTTAACATCCAGTGATGCCGGCCCTGTCTCTGAGCTAGCCGCACCCCTCCGCTCTCTCATCCTTCGCCGCACGCGCCCTTGACCTCAAGGAGCACGGGCGCTCTGCTGCTCTGAATGTTCCACACCTTCCAGAGCGCCGCGGCCCTGCCGGGCTCCGCAGACGCCGCCGCCGGGGACGGCGCAAAGCCCTCGCGCCAAAACTCACGCCGCATCTCCACCACCAACGCCTGCGTCGAGTGCCGCCGCCGCAAGATCCGCTGTGACGGGACCCAGCCATGTGGCCAGTGCCTGTGGTACCAGCACCCGGAGCTGTGCAGCTACTCGAAGCCTGCCCAGCGGGTTGTGCCGTCACGCAAGTAAGTTTGAAGAGGCCTGCAGGCTCTGCCCTGGTCCCATGAAGCAGCCGCTACAGACACGGGCAGCCCTACTCACAAGTCGTTAGGCTTGTCGAAAAGCTGCAGAGCCAGATCGACCAGCAGAGACTGGTGTTGGGACGACTGTTCCCCGGGAAGGACCTCGAGGCCCTCAGTTCAACGCCACGAGAGGAGCTTCTCAACATGGCCCTCACGCTTCCGGCCCCTTCCGCAGCCTCACCGGCCGCATCCATCCCCAAGTCCGCTTCGGAGCCCACGCATGACTCGGATGGTCCCGAGAGTCTGGAAGCGGCGCTGGAGGCCGCTCCTGATGAAAACCCAGAGTGGGACGAGGCCAGGAAGCATCAGATCAAGATCCAGGGCATCTCCGACGATGTCAACGGCCTGTCGCTGTCGGTGGACAGACCGTCCTCCTACGTCGGCGTCTCCTCCATGACGGCAGCCCTCAAGGTCATCGTGCGGACTGCCCCCGTCGCGAAGTCCTACATCAACTACAAGCAGACCGAGACCGCGCTGCCAAGCCGCAGTGGCACGCCCCCGCCCGAGCTTCGAGACCCCAACCCCAATGCCCTCCCAAACGTTGAGACCGGCCTGGACCTCATTGACAACTATTTCGAACGAGTGCATCCGTTCTTCCCCATGGTCGAGGAGTCCAAGTTCCGAGCAGCCTACATTCGGCAGCAGAGATGGGATCCACCCTGGCTCGCTCTGCTCAACATGGTGTTCGCGCTGGGCTCGCTCGCATCATCTACGGCGGACAACGAAGCTCACTACATTTTCTTCACGAGAGCGCGCAAGCACCTCAGTCTGGAAACTTATGGGAGTGGGAACCTCGAGGTTCTTCAGGCCCTCGGGATCATGACTGGGTATTACATGCACTATCTGAACCGCCCCAACGAAGCGAGCTGCTTGATGGGCGCTGCGCTGCGTATGGCCACCGGCCTAGGCCTGCATCGGGAATATTCCAGCCCTGCTTCTCCGAACCCGAAGATCAATGGCTTGTCCAAGTCACGGACGGACATCCAGATCGCCGAAACCCGACGGCGCACTTGGTGGAGCCTCTTTTGCTTGGATGTTTGGGCATCTACGACTACAAGCAGGCCATCACTAGGCCGCATCAGTTCTGCAGTCACCGTGCTGCCACCTGGGAAGATCCTGGAAGACGTGAGTTTATCCCGAACACTGACTGACTAGCCACTAACGAGCAACGCCGTAGCCATCGTCGAGTCCTGGGAACGGCCAAGACTTGCGAGTGCTCCCCTTGATCTACAACATCGAGTTCTGCAAAATCGCTTCGAGGATCCAGGACACACTCGCCACATCGCCGCTGCTCAAGTACGAAGACCTGGTTCAGATTGACACCGACCTCGTCAATTGGCAGAACAACTTACCCTCTATCTTGGCGACCAATGAACCGTGCCCGGAGTGTCTCCGTGTCCCACGATCGGTGATGAAGTGGCGGTACGAGAACCTTCGTGTTGTGCTACACAGGCCGTTTCTGCTGAGCACTGCTCTCAAACGTGTCCCCTTTGCCGCCCTCAGCGCCGAGGAGAAGGTTGCAGTTGGGAAATGCCGAGTCATCGCTGCCCAAAACATTGAAGACATCAGCAAAGAGTGCACGCCAGATCTCATCTCGGGCTGGAACGCGGTCTGGTTCTGCTTTCAGGCTTGCATGGTCCCGCTAATAAGCCTGTTCTCCGATATCAGCAACCCCGACGAGGTTGCCAAGTGGCGCAGCCAGATTGAAATGGCGCTCTCCTTTTTCGACCGGATGGAAAGGTACAGCGTAGCAGCAAAGAAGAGCAGAGAGGCCATTGCGAGGCTGGCCGAAGCCAGCAAGGTCAACCAAGAACACCTGGAGGAGCAGATGAGACAGCGGCAGCAGTTGTGGGAGCAACAGCGTGCAGCGAGTGCGCAGGCGAATGAGGGGCAGAACTTCCACCAGTTCGGCGACAATGCTCAGTCGCCATCACAACAGCAGCAGCAACACCAGCAACAACAACAACAGCAGCAACACCAGCACCAGCACCAGCAGCACCAGCAGCATCAACAACAACAGCTTCAGGAGCAGCAGCGGCAACAGCGCAGCCCGAGCAACCCGGTAATGGCCGTCAACCCCAACCAGCCGTTCCCGCCCGGGTTGGTGGGCGGGCAGCAAGCGTTCCCGAACATGAGCGGCATTTCGGGCATCGGCATGGGGGTGTGGCCGCCTCCCGAGATGGGTGGCCAGGGCGGCTCGTCGAGTCTCGGATCGCTGTCGGGCTTCTGGGACGAGATGATGTGGGACACGTTCCCCGAGATCTCGGAAGATCCGTTCGGCAGCTTCAACGGGGAGTTCGACTTCCCGCCGGCAAGCCAGGATACAGGTGGGGCACCCTGCTGGCAGCTGGGCAACTGAGTTTCATAACGCTGACGGGGAGACACAAGGGGGACCGCCGACCCTCGACCAAGGGGGTGCAGGGCGCGATTACCGCTTCGCGATGACGTCTGTATAATGCTGGGATTGACTGGCGCCCTTTTCTTTTTTGTTTTTGCCAAAAGGATATACCAAAACGGGTGGGAAGGTGAGATTGGCGGAGGGGTGGAGTCTTCTTCTTTCGGTTGGACGTGGTCGTGACGCTGGGGTCACAGCGCACGACGTGTATGTACAAGTCACGGTCGCTGTCGTTTGGTTCCATTGTTGGTTCGGGCGAGGATTGCGGTTCCTCTCCTGCTGTACATTACATACCCGATGTTGCAATGATAGTCGGACGCGAAAAAACAGCTTACCAACTCGGCCGAAGGTCGCTCGCAACACTTGCCAAGGGGGGGCGGCGGCGGAGTCGGGCGGCAGAAGCAAATTGGCCGGGTCGGCGGCGGGCATCACGATCTTCAAGCTAGGGCTGCGTTCATGCTCGGCGCACGGGGGTTTCGGGTGCGGGAGGAGAGAGGCAGCAGCGGGTGTTTAGGCGAGCGCAGCCGGGGCGTGTGAGGGCGTACGGTACGTACTGTGTACGGCTTGCGTTACGGAAGTCGGATGCTACGGGACCGTCAGGCTGGTAATTTCACATCATTGGCAATCCCTTTCCACCAGCGCGCCCTCGTCAGCACTCTCCTCGTGTCATCCCAGGTCTCGCGACGCTGCTGCTCCCTCGCATCGTCCTTGCCGGCTCGCACGCATCCTTGCCCACCAATTCCGCGTGCTCCGCGCTCGCCACCTCCCGAGACAGCTGCCTGGTCAGCCCTGCGAGCTAAGACCCAAGGGGCGCGTTATCGGCCTTATCGACCACCATTTTCCACACCATCCCCGAGCGATAGAACGCGCCGCTCCAGCCCACACCAGCCCATCATCCGCCTGCGCCATATCCTCCCGGCCCTTCGCCCCGTCCTTCCTCCGGCCCGAACGGGCATTTCGCAACACAGCGCCCTCAACCTGCCCACGTCCCACCAGCCCGCCGCGAGCTGAAAGCTGTCATCCGACAAAAAAATAACACGCTTGCACAACGCGCTCCGCCATCCCCGACCAGCCTGCACGACTCGCTCGATTGACGCCTGCGAAGCTCGGACTCCCGCCGTCCTTTACTCGTCCCGACGCACATAGCTGCCCCGCGCTCGCGCGACACACCCTGCACAATGTCCTCGACGACGGAGAAGCCGCTCGCCAACGGCAACGGCGGGCTCAAGTCTGATGGCGCCAGCCAGCCGGACGAGGTGGAAAACATCTTCATGTTCATTCCCAACCAAATTGGTAAGCTCTTCCATTCCCGCAGCCTCCCGCCTCACGACGACTGGGAACAAGGATTGCCGCTGACGACTTTTGGCGGAAAAACCAGGCTACTCCCGCATCGTCCTCGCCGTCGCGTCTCTCTACTACATGCCGCTGCACCCGCGGACGTGCTCGCTGCTCTACAGCATCTCATGCCTCCTCGACGCGCTGGACGGGCTGGCGGCGCGCCGCTTCAACCAGTCGACCAAGTTCGGCGCCGTGCTGGACATGGTGACGGACCGGTGCACGACGGCGTGCCTGCTGGTGTTTCTGGCGTCGGCCTTCCCGCGCTGGTCCATCGTCTTCCAGGGCCTGATCAGCCTCGATCTGGCGAGCCATTACATGCACATGTACGCGACGCTGAGCATGGGCGGCGCGGGCCAGAGCCACAAGAAGATGGACGAGAGCAAAGGCTGGATCATGAAGATGTACTACTCGAACAATGTGAGTCGGGGACCCTTTTTTTTTTCCAAAGCTTTGCCCCTCCCTCCCTCCCTCCCCCACCACACAAAACCCCTATCCAGGGAACCTAATTGCTGACGGAACAAACGTTGCAGATAGTATTGTTCGTCTTCTGCGCGCTCAACGAGCTCTTCTTCATCGCGCTGTACCTCCTCTCCTTCTCGTCGCCGCTGCTCACGCCGTCGCTGCTGCAGCCGGAGCCGTCGAGCCTCGCGCCGGGCTCGCCCGCCGCGCCCAAGCCGTCGGTCCTCTTCACGAGCCCGTGGTCGGCGGGCGCCATGGAGATGGCGCGCGCCAACAAGATGGACAGCACCGTGCCGTGGGTCCTCGCCGCCGTCTCGTTCCCCGTCATGTTCGGCAAGCAGATCATCAACGTCATCCAGCTCGTCAAGGCGAGCCAGTGGCTCGCCGAGGGCGACGTCGCGGAGAGGCGGAAGCTGGGCTTGCCCAAGAAGACGAATTAGGAGGGTGATGGTGGGGGTGGGGAGGGGGGGCCAAAGAAAGCGGATCTGTCTGGAAAGTGGTTTTTTCCAATTGCTGGGTTTTTTGTCCCCGGGGCCACTGAACCAGGGAGGACGCGCTATCCGCCGTTGGGAGCGCGCGGAAAGTTCTGCTTGGGCGGCCCTGAACAGAATTTCTACCGACCGTCTTTGCCGGAATACAATTGTGTTCGCGTTGGTTTTGAGTGGAGGATTTTCATGCGAGGCATGGGGTGCCTATCTGGAGTTCATGGAGGATTCTTCACGTCCCTTCACTTTGAATGGGGGAGTCCCTCTCCTCCTTCCATTACTATTTATTTTTCCCCCTACGCCCGCCGGGTCTTTCTATTACCTCGAACTTGCTTCTTTTTATTTTTTTTTTTCCGCTTTTCAACGACGTCAAAAAATTCATCCTAAGCTACACACATACGGGGCACTCAATACTGGGTTGGAGGGGGGGAAGGGGATTTTGCATGGCGGTGGCGACGGCCTGGCTGGCTGGGATGACTGACTGACTGGCCCAAACATCACGTTATTACACAGGTGTTTTTCTGTTCTCCCGTGACAAAAAGGCGCATACGGCTGATTTCCATTTATTTGTACCGGCTCCTTCCTGTGCGTGTCTGTTGCGATGTTTCTCGGGACCACCCTTTTTGTCTCTTGCGCCCTTTCTCTTCTTCTTCTTCTTCTATCTTTCCTCCCCTTCACTTTTTGCTGTGATCGATAATGTGTGTTTGTCTGTGTGCATGGGTGTTGCAAGTATGGTTTGCAGCTATGCAGGTTCCGTTGATGGGCTTGTGTGTATGTCTTTGTGTCTGTGTTGTGTCTTCTGTGCTGTGTTGCTGTTGTGAAAAACGGGAGATAGAAAGGAAAGCTTGTTGAGAGGACTGTCACTACTACTTCTACTACTACTACGACTACTACATTTGAACAAACAGACTTCTTGCAGGATGGTGGTCAGCGTGCGCTTGGCTGGTATGAACTGTTATAGCCCGGGTTATTAATAACTGAGGAAAGAGTACCATTGGTGGGAACGAGTGTTTGATGGGTGTTGTCGAATGGCCGTTTCCTTTCTTTTCGACTTTTATCGCATGCATGAGAGATGGGGCGAGGTGGGGTTCGCTCATCCCAGCATCCTTCAGGAAGTGAGAAGTGACGATTGTGGCTGGGTGGGGAGGGGAATTAGGTTGACGATCACCGAGACAGACTACCTCGTTGTAGATTCAAGCTTGGTTGGGCCCGCCCAGCCCGTCACCGCTTTCTCTGCTCCTCATCTCCTCCTCCTCCTCTTCCCTCCACTCTTCATCGTTTCTTCTCTAAACTTTCCCATCGGGCCGAGGACCGCTATCATCTTTCTGTACACTCCCCGTCGCATATCTCCGTCCTCACGCATTGATCAGGCAACAGCTTAGCGACGGAAGGGGATTGGTTGGACGACGCCCTGCAGGCAAACGAGTGATAAGCGAGGTGTAGGATGATGTCGTGACGCCGGCGTGCAGCTTACTCGTTCATCGTTTGATGCTCTCGGTCCGGCTGTCCCTCCCCCTCATCCAGCACGTAAGTGGGGTCGATTTGACAACGCAGCGGGGGATTCGTCTTATTGTTGCCCTGACAGGCGTGGTAGAATCCCGAATTGGATCGAACAAAAGGCAACGCTTAAGTTTCCGGACTAAAAGACATCGACCGGGATCGGTGCTGCCGTGCAGGGATATATCGTCGGTTCACACATATCTGTGTTCCTCGGCCACCTCGCTTCATTTCCTCAATCAACCGTGTTTCTGCCTTTTCTCTCTTTTCTTTCTCCGTCTCACTGCCCTTCCACGATGCATCTACCGAGCAAAGCATTCGTCTTCTCCTGCCTACCGCTATTGGGCCGCTGCCTCGCACCACCAGTCGTCGACAGAGCAGCACGGCTATTCGGGCAGCGGCAGCAGCAAGAGCCCGTCTTTGAGACGGATGGCCGGCCAGTTGATGGTCGCGAAGGCGTCGGTGACGACGATGGCTGGGGCGACTGGGTGAGGGACAAGTACGTCGTCCAGGACCCGTTCGACGAGGACTTTGACCGCATGGTGGAGGAGACGCTGGCCCATTGGCACGTGCCCGGTCTATCCGTGGCCGTCGTGCACGGCGATGCTACCTTCGCAAAGGTGAGGCGTGTTGCTTCTTCTTCTTCTTCTTCCTTTCCGTGCTTCCTCGGTGCACCAGGACCGGACTGACCGAGAGAAAAACCAAACCCGCAGGGCTACGGCAAAGCAATCCTCCCCGACGTCGACGCCACGCCCGACACGCTCTACTACGTCGGCTCGACGACCAAATCCTTCACCGCGGCCGCCATCCTCCTCCTCATCGACGACAGCCGCCTCCCCTCCAGCCCGCTGCCGCCCAACCTCGACCTCACCACGCCCGTCTCCAGCCTCATCCGCGCCGACTTCGTCCTGCCCGACCCCTACGCCACCTCCAAAGCCACGCTCGAAGACCTCCTCACCCACCGCACCGGCATGCCGCGCCACGACCTCGCCCTCCCCGCCGCCGCCACCACCACCCTCCGCCACCACGTCCGCAACCTCCGCCACCTGCCCCTCACCGCCGACCTCCGCACCACCTGGCAGTACTGCAACATGATGTACACCGCCCTCGCCCACGTCCTCGAGTCCCTCACCTCCACCACCTGGGCCGAGTTCGTCACCTCCCGCATCTGGCGGCCCCTCGCCATGACAAACACCTTCGCCTCCCTCGCCGCCGCCCGCGCCCACCCCACCGCCCGGCACCACCTGTCCGCCCCGTACTACTGGCACAACGCCTCCGCCTCCTTCGTCCGCGAACCCCACCTCCCCGACTCCCCCGCCCTCACCGGCGCCGGCAACGTCCTCTCCTCCGTCGCCGACTACGCAAAGTACCTGCGCGCCCTGCTGCGCCGCCGGCCCAACTTCTTCGCCGGGCCCGACGGCTTCCGGCAGCTGCGCAAGGCGGCGCGGAGCGTCGTCGTCGATCCGGGGGACGATGAGGACGACGAGGAGCGCGGTGGGAGCGGGAAGAACGCGCCGTGGGTGGGGCCCGAGCTGTACGGGCTGGGGTGGACGCTGCAGACGTATCGGGTGGGGGGGCTGCGGGTGTATGCGCACGGCGGCGCGGTGACGGGGTACGCGGCCGAGATGGCGTACGTGCCCGAGGCCGGGTGGGGGGTGGCGGTCATGGCGAACACGGAGGTGAAGGGGGGGTGGGCGGCGGAGCGGGTGCTGGTGAGGCTGGTGGAGGGGCTGGCGGGGACGGCCGCGGACGAGAGGTGGGATGCTGTCGGGGTGATTGATGGGAGGGTGGCGAAGCTGAGGGAGGGGAGGGCGCGGGCGAGGGAGACGTTGTTTCCGGGGGCGCCGGAGAGGCCGCGGGAGGGAGAGGGGGAGGGGGAGGGAGGAGAGGGGGGGTGGTTGCCGTTGGTGTTGCCGTTGGAGCGGTATGCGGGGACGTTTGCGAATGACGGGTATGGGAGGGTTACGTTTGCTGTGGAGGACGGGCATGGGGGGAATGCGACTGTCGATGATGATGAGGAGGGTGGCGGGTCTGCCGGCGCCGGATATGGGGGCTATGACGGGATCCGCGGTAGGCACCTCCACGCGTCTGTCGCTGATAGACTCTGGCCCTACACCATGTGCTTGGAGCACGTGTCGGGTGAGTTCTTCATGGCCTGGCTGGGTGCCACAAAGGACTTTCCCAACGGGCTGTTCGACGATGAAATGCCGCTCAAGGCTCGCTTCGACGTGGGCGTCAGTGGAAAGGTCGAACGGCTGTTCTTGGGCCTGGAGCCGAGGATGGGGGACGAGATGATGGTTTTCACAAGAGTTGACGAGTGAAGATTCTGCGCAGGGAATGTGTTGATGTAGGGAAAGGACATACAGATTGGATCTCGTGTTGGGTTTGACTGGGTCCGGCGTCCAGTCCGCAGCTTTGCAGTCTTCCTTTCCAGTCGCCCTCCTGCTGTTTACATACGAGAAATGGCATTACGGAAAGTAAGTTAGATTCCTACACCTGCGCCAGAGACTCACGAGCACGAGCACCCGCACCCGAACAGTCTGACCTGCAACATCTTCGGTAAATCATCAATCATTAACAGCGCCACCCACACCACCACCATCCTAGCCATCACCCACCTCCACCAAAGACTGCCAACCAGTCACCACAACCCTCCCCGCCTCGGCCGTCACTACTATCGATAGCATCAATAGAATCCCTTCATCCCCCACCACCGGAGTATGGTTGGAGATTGGAAATTCAAGTGGTATGCACTGCACTTCCACAGATTAGTGTTTTGACGTTATTTAAAGACTCGTTGGTCAATCGATTGGCGCATGTAAGTAGCCCATTATCTTCGGGAGCTCGGTCAGTTCACACGTTCGCATCAAAGAAGCCAACATCCACCGGGCCATATCATACTTAACGAAGCACTTGCACACTCTACACGGTACTAGGGAAAGAAGTATCATTGATGGAATGACTCGATTCAACCCAAATACAAACATCCTTTCTTCAACAACCCCAACCTTCTCCGAAATACTGCGCATAGTCTTCCCATCCAAACGCGCTTTCTCCAGGTGAATGAGAATCGCAGTCAAGGACATGGTCTGGAACAACCCAGTTCTCATGGCCATTGTTCTGGTTGAAGCCATGAGCGTTCTGATATGTCGATATGGCACTTTCAAGGGCTTCAGCGGAGAGAGCATCGGCCCCAGGCACACCTTCTGAGCTCGTCAACATCGTACCCGGTACCGTGGCAGCGGGTGGCTGATGAAGCGGACCTTGTTCAGCATTGTGCTGCAAAGTCGGCACTGGAAACCCTGGGCTGTCTTCGTCGATGGAAGATGAATTGCCATTCCGGCCGAACAGGGTGAACAACTTCTCTTGGGATACACGAACGGCTTCTAGGACCTGCGCGTTTGTGAGGTCCGCCAAACCTCCGGGAGAACCTTGTGTGGCCAGTTCGAGCTCACGATCCAGAAGCAGAGGCAGTCTGTCTCTGCTGAACTGTTGGAAGCGTGATAAAAGCTGGGATTCTGGTAACGGCTGTGGGTATTGGCAGTCTGAAACACTATCAGGCCAGCATGCAACACAATTTTGAGGATTGCACCTACAAGGGTCCGGTATGCTCGCCTCATGGGCCTCTGGGAAAAGGATGAGGAACACCCGTTGCCATTTGTCTTCCTCGGAATCAAGGCCTCTGGACCTTTTCTTGGACCGCAACGAAGCTTCTTGGTCGTCGGTGATGATCTGGAGTTCCGGGTCTTCTTGACGCTTCTCACATCTCCGGTTCTCTCTCAGGTGTTCGTGGAGGGCAGCCTTTTTCCCGAATTTCTGGAAACAGCGACCACAGCGATTTGGCGCACTGTGCTCTCTGTAGATGTGCTCCCTGTGATGGATATCAGAATCTCAAATCCCGCCATCAAGGGTCGGATATATCACTTACTTCAACCGAGCTATGGAACTGAACCCCGGAAAATAACACGATGCTGCTTTCGGTGGCCTGAGAGGATTCCTCTTCAAAAACGGACAAGCCAGTCTTACAGCGCCGGAGGGAGATTCCGGGTTTTCCATGAGCGCTATTGAGTCAGTATGTCGCCTTTGAACGGTGTCATTATAATCGTCATCAACCTGAATACTTCAAGTAAAGGGCTGTTGATATGTAGAGTAATAGCACCAATATTTTGTCAGTAGTGCCGTTTTGATGTAAAGAGGAACGAAGATAGAGCCTGTCTACTTGGCACCGCTTGGATTTAAATCTGGCGCGGATGCCAGTCTGACTCAGACAGATGGAGGCCTGCTGTTCTACTAATGAATAACCATTTTCTGATCCTTTTCTGATGTAGCACTGAAGGAGCTGGTGCCTTTCGTGGCTGGCCCATGAGCCAACAAGAGGAAAACATGTGTATTCTTCACAAAGCCCCGTTATTGAACAACTGTGAGGCTGAATAGGGCAACAAATAACTAAAGGCCACTGGGGACGTATTTTTCGGCATAGCAAATCAGCCCATCTGTTCAAAGGCACCGGCAATCCAGATATAAAACCAGGCTTCTCCGGTGTTCACTGTTTAGAAGTAGTGATTGGCTCGGCTCTATCCTACTTTGAATCCTCGTCCTGATTGGTCCAAAATCTTCAGCTAATCGGTGCGGAGATTTCAAGCGACCGGTGTGTTGCTACCTCGTACGCTATTGGCCGTGAGATTGCAGCACAAGTTTCATCGAATTCCCATGATGTTGCGCTGGATGTGGACTAGCGGATTATATCCCCTGCACACCGGTCCATATCTGAAGGTGTTCGCCGATTGGCTGCCACGTCAAACACAAAAACATCATCATGCAGTGACACGCCAAGTTTCCAATTCTATGCCAGCCCAAGGCCCCAGCATGTAATACAATCTCCGTTGGCGTCACCAGCTCCGTGGGTCAAAAATAAGGTATCCAAAACGCTCCCTTATCCCGCAGATGGCTTCGTGTGCTTCCAAACCCCCCCGTTCGACTGCAACCATGCCCACAAACACCCGTTTCATCTATATAGTCTTCATCACAGTCTTCCTCTTCTGTGGGCTGTGGACTGCATTCCAGATCGAGGACCCCAGTGCGCAATTTGCCATGGACCACGCCCAAAATCCGGCTTGGCAAGACATTGCGAGTAACAAGAGACGCGCGATTCTGGACAAGATCCCTCGGGAATGGATCTTGTCGCAGTCCGACTTGGATGAAGGACGGGAACGATGTACGCTCACGGATGGCTTCCTTGAAAGGCTCCTGGATCCAGAAACCCGACACATTACCGGACTGGATAGCTCCCAGATACTGGAAAGCGTCCGCAATCGCACCTTTACCGCAGTCCAAGTGGTTCGCTCATTCTGCAAGAGAAGCGCCTTTGCCCACCAGCTTGTTAGTGGGAACTGTTCTTCAATTGTCATGAACTCTGACTCTGAGAAGCCTTAGAACAACAACCTGTTGGAGATTATGTTCAGCTCCGCTCTGAAGAAGGCGGATGACCTCGACCGGTACTTGGAGGAACATGGCGAAGTAATTGGTCCGTTGCACGGCCTTCCGGTTAGCATGAAGGATCAATTCCATGTCAAAGATGCCGAAACCAGCATGGCATACGTAGGATGGATAGGTACATTTGAGGGCCATACCGACACTGGGAAAGAAGGCAAGGTAGAAAGCGAGCTCGTAAGGGAATTGGTTGAGCTGGGGGCAGTTCCAATCGTCAAGGTGATTCACTGTTTACATCGGAATATTTTTGGTAACGCTAACTATCCCGTACATCAAGACAAGTCTGGTACAGACGCTTTGGGTACGCTATGACAAGCCAAATGGCCCATCTCACTGCTGATTGTTCTCGTAGTATGCGGAGACGAACAACAACATCATCGGATACACCTGGAACCCGGTCAAACAAACCTTATCCTGTGGAGGCTCTTCTGGGGGTATTTTCCTATCCTGCATAGCTATTGATACCGCTCTGACAAGGGTTTTGCAGGCCAGGGTGCACTTCTAGCGCTGAGAGGCACAACCATAGGATTTGGAACCGACATTGGCAAGTGCCCCAGATAAATACCACCTTTTCAGAGAACAGCGGTGAATTGTTGCTAATCTACGCAAAAATAGGCGGATCAGTCTCTATACCCGCTGCCTTTAATGGTATCTACAGCATCAAGCCTTCACATGGCCGAATATCGTACAAAGATACGGCAAACAGCGTGAGTCTCCATCATAAAAGCAGGCTATAACTCTTGAGTATGTTAACACCAGATCAAGTCCCCAGGCCAGGCGATAATTCCTTCAGTTGTTGGGATAATGGGAGATTCAATCTCAAGTCTCCGTTTGACTTTTCGATCGTTGCTGGCTACGAGTCCCTGGCTCCATGACCCCGAAGTTTTGAGAATGCCGTGGGCTGCCGAAGATGAAACCTTTGCCAAAATTTCATTTGGTTTCTTTGAGAACGATGGAGTCGTCGCACCTCATCCGCCGATTGCACGAGCTCTTCGGATGGTCAAAGAAGCCATAGAGAACTCGGGTCACAAGGTAGCCGTTCGGAATGAGATTCAATTCACGCATGCTCACTGATACTACAGACGGTTCCTTGGAGTCCGCCCGCCCACAACGAATCTGCTGCTATTCATGTAAGGAGCTGAATTTCACCGAAACAGCAAAGTTCAAGAGCCGCTAACATATCTTGGAGTCTTCGTTCATGGACGCCGACGGGGGCGCAGATGTCTTCGAGCAGTTGAAGTTGTCTGGTGAGCCTTTAATCCCCGAGCTCCAACCAGAGTTTGGGGATGAGCCAGCGCCGCCGACGCCACTTCTCGAGTTTTACAACAACACATTGCGGCTGAAGAAGTATCGCGAAAGGTACCAGAGCTACTGGGAATCGACGTCGCCAGACACAGACACGGGTGAGCGTCATACTTCCTCGGGCCCGTAACAACCAAGTGGCTGAAGACTATTCAGGCCGTCCCGTTGATGCAGTCATCTTGCCAGCTGCACCGCACGCAGCAGTCATTCCCGGAAAGTGGATTCATTATGGTACGTCTTCCAAAAGCGTCTTGTAGCCAGATCGAGTAACGTGGTGGTTATGCACGCAGACTACGCGACTATCGCCAATACGCTCGACTATGCCGCCATCATCATCCCGGTCACCAATGCGGACAAGGATTTGGATAAATTCGACAAGAACTATTCGCCAATGACCGAGAAAGACAGGGAAAATTGGCAGGCCTGTACGTCACCCTCCTCCAGGAATCCAACTTGTGCGGCCGTCGCATGACAGTAAAACTGACTTTTTGTAGACGATCCTGACTTGTATCACGGAGCCCCTGCATCAATCCAGATTCTAGGGAGAAGACATGAGGAACAAAAGCTTTTGAGCGTTGCACAAGCTGTAGTGGATGCTTTGAAGAAGCACAAGCAACAGGGACATTAGAAAAGTTTCAGACCAGCTCATCTTCAATGCCTTGATATGCAGTTGACAGGGTCCGGGTCATTGAACTACATCAGCAATCCAGCTCGTCTAGAATCTCCATGGCCTCCTGCAACGAAGGTCTGGTCTCCAGTTGAACCTCTTTTTCCAAGCTTTTCAGAAACGCCTCGGTCTTTCCCAGTTCTGCCTCCCAATGTTGTTTCACCAGTTCTAAAATCTCGCCGAGTAGTTTAGTTGGGGGGAGTCTTGGGAAGTTTTGGCCTTTGTGTCTCAATACCAATTTATCTCCTTGCCGGTAGAGGCTGGTGCCGCCCGTGCCTGTGGCATTCCATGATGACCCCTGCCCTGCGCACCTCAAGACGAATTGCCTCAGGCTATGCGGAGTCAGTTTGAACTCTGGGAACTCGATTCGCGGCTCGATATCGAAGGAAGTGGCAAGGTTGTTTCTCGGGTTGCTCAGCTCCTCAAAGATGCAGTACAGCAAAAGGCCCAGTGAATAAACCTCGGCGCTCACTTTTGCTTCGGGTGAAAGCGAGAACCAAATGGTGTTGGACCCATGCCCTTGGTTTCTATATTTTCGATGTCGGACTTCAAAATCGTCTCGGGGTAGAAGGTGTGCGTAACGGAGAAGTCTGAGCCATTCGTTGTCATCTGCCGCATTGGAAGCCGCGCTCTTCAGTTCCTGAAGATATGAGAGTGACGTGATTTCCGGTGCCGTCCAGGAGTTCCAGTTGCCGCGTTGCTCGAAGTCGACGAGGACGACGTCTTCGCTCTCGCTTGTGGAGGACCTCGGACACTTCAGGAGGATGTTGTCGGGCCTCAGGTCTGAGTAGAAGCCGGCCGTGGTGCCGTGTAAGTGGGTCAGGGCTGATATTATCTGGCGTGCCCATTTGCATTTGGTTTGCAAATCCAAAGACCCGGTGAGTGCCATGCGAGGAACCATGTCACGCAACGAACCTCCGGAGTAGTAAGGCAGAATAAATCCGCAAACACCCAGCTTACCGCCGAAAGACGACTTCTTGACAACGATGTATAGCGGTGGAGGAACGATATGGGGATGCGGGGGGATTGTGAGAAGCAGCTTGAGCTCGTGGTAAAGAAACTTGGGATCGCTTGTGGTTGATTTGAAAACATAGTCCTCCTTGTCTCCATGAAGGCGCACGACAGTTATTGAATCATGAAGCTGTCGCAGATGAACAAGCCTGTCCAAGTGGATGATGTCTGGCCATGCATCATCGGCGACATCATCGGCCCAAAGTGCTTTCAGTGCTTGAACAGAAAGGAGCTGCATTTCCAGTTCATAGGCAGGGATGATCCGGAGCGTCATGTCCTTCACATCTGATGTAACGTTCTCGAAGACGAGTCTCGAACCAAAAGGCAGATGTTGAATGCGATCCCAGAGCTGGAGGTCCTTCCGGAAATGGTAATCCAGTGCATTGCAAATGTGATGCGAAATGCCGAGTGAGCCTATCTGGGACCCTCGTGTGCAAACCGAGTGGCTGGACTGTAGTACAGAGCGCAGAGCTAATGGGTGCTTCGTTTGATCGGGTATGAAAGTATCAATTCGGAGAGGAGCCCACCCGCTGCGAAAGATGGTAGGAACGGTGAAAAACCGGGTTCCATAGCTGGTTCCGCCGTCGATACGCCAGCTTTGCGGTGCTTTGAGTTGAGCCAAGGAGCAAAGTCGATTCTTCGGATTCAGTGGAGAGAATTCCCATGGACAGTCCTCGTACAAAAGGGCTTCAGCTGACAGGATCTGGGTACTCCGGAAGACGAAAGTAGGCTCAAGAATAGCGTCAAGAAGAGTGCAACTAAGGTCCATTCTGAATCAAGTCAGAGTTCTGTGAGCCTGGCGTGATGAAAATCCATTGCAATCGTTCTCATATCGCCGCGGATGCACTCATGCCGAGCCACGGCGTCATGGGGCATGCAGTCCAGATTATCCATTCGCTACCCTATCTCTATTCGCTTCATCCCTGCACACCGGTCGGCAAAGTTCGTTCACGCTGAGTGGTCAGGTTCGACATGACCATGCAAGGATGTGCGCATGCACCGTCAGCTCGCATCAACCTATCATCCATATCAGCCTCGCGATACGGACATACTTGGCAGTGCCCTGTGCGCCACAGCCCCGTTCAAGGACGGATGAACGCAAAGGATTTCACGCCGTTGTCAGACGGGCGCAAAGGCGTATGCAAACTCGACCCTCACTTCTTTTCGCATGCGCCTGAGAGCCACGATACTGAACCGATTCGAAAGCAACTGACACCGCTATGGTACTGAGTGAGCTGTCATGTATCATGGAATCAAAGCTGATGACAGGCCAGACACCGCCAGAACGGGCAGCTCCACGCCCTGCAGCATCGGGTAGTTACCAAGACCTCGCCAACGCAGGGAGCACACGCACCATGCGTTCTGAGGACCAAATCAAGAGAGCAGCAGATATCCTTAACCTCTCTGTGTACGAGCTGTCTCAGGCTCTGAATGCCAAGGTCCCGGTCCGGTCGCAGAGGCAGGAGCTGGATCGCGCGGATCTCGGCCAGAACTCATTCGGACGCGATGGCTACCAAATCATCAACCGGAGCCCTTCAGATGGCCAGGAAAGGGTGGGAAGCCCAGCTGTGCAACAGCCCCGCATCTTTGCGGAAGTGTCAAGCTACCACCCCCACCCTACTACATCGAGTCAAGGAGCTCATGCCGACCTCGAAAGCGACTGCCATCTTTACGAAACTCACTCTCCTTTCCCAGCACCCTCTTCATCGCGGACGATAACACAAGTCTCTGCTACAACTGGCTCTCAAACTCTCTCAAACCGATCCACCCCTTTTCAAGAAAATCGGAACCAGGATGATTCGCGAGAGCTCAGATACCTGGTAGAACATGGACCATGTAGCAACCTATGGACTGTTCCAAAAGCTGTAAGCTCTACGGTATTTCATATATCGCGATGTTGCTTACAGAACCTAGGGACGAGGAAACCGTGCCGGAGCCAGTCGAGGGGCCGGTAAGAAAAGGAAGAGGCTTTCGCCGGAAGATCAGACAGATGCACGTCCTACGAGCCGAGGTCCATTTCAAGATTCTGCGAAGCGTTTGGAAACCGCAGAAACTAGGCAAAAAGGCGCATGCGTTCGATGCTTTATGCAGAAGATTAGAGTGAGTCATCTCCTTTTCATCTCAAACTGATTCGACATGGTACTGATCCGCCCCGCTATGTACTTCAAGTGTGAGATTAATCCTCAGAACCCCGACGGTGCATGCAAGACTTGCCTTCAGCTGAAGCAGTCAATTACCCGCCTTCCTTGCCTCAGGTATAAGATCACGGATGCATCGCTGTTCCGCGAGCAAAAGGCCCCAAATCCCTTCTATTCAAAGAGATGGGACAGCATGGAAATCAAAGATATCAGCGGGTGGGCGTCAGAGCGCACAAAGACAATCAAACTCACTCATGGTTTCGGACAAGCCGAGTACACGTTGGAGCTCAGGGAGTTCCAGCCTGTAGAAGGGGATCTGTTGGAAGAAGTTTGGTACGACGGCTTGACCAGAAAGGCGCATCCGATCCCACCATACGCAATTGCCAACATGTCCCAAGCGGCGCGAGAGATAACACGCTATGTCGAAAACTCGATTGCCGTCTTCGTTGTCGGTACTGTAGGCGAACATGACCCGAGTTTTCCTTTCTTGTGGCAAACCTATTGGATGGCCTTCAGACATGCACACGAGTCTCCTGTAAGTACCCGATATTCCCGGTACGTTGATATCAGCTCATCCCTCACCAGAGGTATGAGGAGAGAACACTGCTTCTGGATGCTCTTCGACTCTGGGTTACATCCCGAATGACAAGTCTCCCTGAGTGGATCGGCAGCGACGAGAAGGTTGGGACGAGAGTGGAGGATAGGTCCAGCCCCTACTATGGCACGGTGCCTGTGGCACCAGTGATTTGCGCTCAGCTGGAAGTCATCACATACTCCCAGCTCCAGCGACCTTTGCGGAAAAGAGTGCTTGACGGGCTAGCACAGATGATGAGGGTCAACGACAGGCGGAATTGGTTCACGATATATTTGACTCTCTTCATATTGCTCCACAGCTGTTCCATGACAACGAAGCGCGACCAAGAATACGCTACTCAAATGGCAATGACCGTTAGTATCATCTCATAACGCTGGTGGTGATCGAGAATGCTAAACAATCCGAGGCCAGTCCCGATACGCGAACCCAAAGAGCATATCCGAACACCACGTGGGCATGATGACCATGCTTGCATACTTTCACTATTGCAACAAAGGAAGAGTTCCGTTCGAGCTTGCAAGTGATCCAGCTAAAGCTGCAGAGCTCGCAGCAGTTGCGGCGTTGAACGAAGACCAGATGGCGTTCGTGAGGCAGACTGCGGAGTGGATCAAAGCGAAGCGTAAAAACCCTATATTTCAACAGTTGCTATTGACAGGTATTGACTTGCGAATAGGAGACCATGTGAAAAGAATCAGAGAGGAGAAAGACTGTGGAGATCACTACTATTTTATCTCGCAACTCTTTGATGCGGATTGGAGGCCGACCGCCACCGCTTAATGGTGCAGAGCATTCATTTTTCGATGAACGTTCTCAACGGTAAACATGGCTTGCGGACATTGTTTGAACAACTAAAGTATTGGATTCAGAACTATCAACGTCGCTCAGACAAGCTCGGCCGTTTCAACAAGCAGGAAGACAAAGAACAACTGACACACACACACATCAGTCACATGGAGAGGAGGAACGACACATGAGGACTCCGTTGACTCGGACGGGCTCAATGTCCCATCGAGTCACCCTTTCGTCATCTTCAAAGACTCTGGCCCAAGCAAGCCTCAGCGCTGGAGGCAAAGTCCAAGCCTTCTCTTCGTCGTGAAGCCACAATCGAAGCAGATGCCTCTTACTCTTTTCCCGGCCATTGTCGAAGAAGGCTTCTCTGCCGTGCAGCAAGCCCGTGTTGTTGATGAAACGCATGTCTCCCTTCTCCATGGTGAGCTTCATCTGGTGTTCTTTGGCGATGTAATGAACCGAGTCAAGGGCATCAGCTTGCGCCTCTGAGAGCCTCGGGATGCTCTGGGAGCGTGGCTCGTAAGGGTGCCCGGTGAGGACACGCCGGGAGAAGTTCAGTATCGCTTTGCCATCTGTATAGAACAGGAGCGCACGATTGTAGTAGGGTGGTTCGCGGCCAAATCTAGAGTCAAGGTTAAGTTGATAAAACATTTGAGGATGGTCCTTCCGCCTTACGTATCAAACGGCCAGTCCGGTCTCGCCAGGACATGGATCAGGTCTGGCCTCGTTGCGGCCAACTCGTTATAGATCGTCCAAGACGATGCAATAGTACACATGCCGCCCTCCGTAGAGCATTGGCGCGTCAGAGTTGCCACGATATCGCAGGTGACATCGGTATGAAGAGGCTATCCTTCACAATCAGCTTTTCTATTTTCGGCCGCTGCTCACGGAACACTCACCAACTCGGCCTGTGAGTCCGCCGCACCGTTGTCCATGAGATGTTCTTTTGTATGTTAGCGTCGGCTCATTTGGGTTGATATCATCATTGCTTACTGATCATTGTGCCGTTGCGATCTTGCACGCCTCGTTTACGGGCAATGTAACTGGACACTCCGAGGAAGACGGTTGCAAGATCTGGTGGAGAAAACTGGTCCACATCCAGCCCACGGAGAATGACCGCCCCAAGGCCGTTGTATACCTCCTCAGAAACCGCTGCAAGACGAGGCGCCAGTGTTGGAAGCGGGAAATTCTCCGCTGAGACATCATTGCCATCCAGTTCCTGGTCTGGGAAAAGTCAGCATGCTCTGCCAAGCCCCTCTGAGGGCTGGAACTCCTTTTTGCATACCCTTGAACCAGCTCAGTGCTCGTGAGATCTCTTCCTTTTCCTCGTCTGAGAGACGGTAGATGAAACTGGACTCGTCTTCAAAGTTTGACCCTTTCCAGGCAAGGCGTCCACTCAAGGAAGCAGGCCACCCATTCGGAACGGCCTTCTCCAAGCCCCCAGCGAGGGTTCTCTTGGCACTTCTCGCCAGAAACGTGTCGAGGTCTGGATTGAACTGGATGTCCGCCTCAGGCTCGGCCTTCTTTGCCAGACGGTTATCCGGCGCATCGGTGCGGTACTTCTGCTGGATTTTCTGCGAATAGTACAACTTGGCTGGATCAACCCCAGTTGAAACAACCACAGGTGGCACCATGTTGCAGCTGCGAGGATAAGGAGCTGCCCGAAAGGCTTTGTAGGAGAAAGGGAGATGCTCAAACGGATTGCACGAGGCTACTTTATATCACGAATGGCCCTGTTCCCATTCTAGACGGCCAACGTCACAACCACGATAAAACCCCGGTACTAGCACTCTGCTAAGTCAAATCGGTAGCGCTTGGAACCACCTTATCAGCTTGGAGCGGCGTCAGCCTTGCTTACAGACGACCACATGAGCATTTCCGGCTCACTGCAAGCCGCCCTCCACGACAGTGCATACGATGCAAGACCAATCATATGCAGAATACCATGCGAGGATCTTCAAGCCATCATTAACCCCGCTTCGGATGATTGCCATGTTGGAGTTTTTGGCAAGGCTGGAGTGTCGTCTGATTGGTGGGTGTCCCCCCATCCCTTTCAATGGACGTTGAGTGGATTCGCCATATATGCGACTCGCCGGAAAGGGAACTGGAAATTGGACATGAGGTCGGTGGCAAGAAAAAAGCAGAGCGGGCTGGAAGATGGATGAGGCTCAAATTGATACACCCCCGCGTTCTGAGGCTGGTGAGTTGGTCGGCGGGGACCCCCCTGACTCACCAGATCTGCAGCTTCTTCAGAAGGATCTGATATTTGCCTGAACACACGCGATGAGGCCGATGCGAGCACCAGCGCATGTGGAAATTTGTGGGCCTTGCATTTGTTCCGGCGCAAGACGCGGGAACGGTAGAATAATGAGGGAAGTGGGGAGTGCGGTCTCGGCGTGAAGAGGAGCCACGTCAGTGCTCCCACCCCATGGGGGCCAAACTATCACAGAGTACCAAGAGCATCATCAGCTGCTCTCCTTGCTTTGTCGGTAGCCTTAAGCCAAGATCGCAGAGCATACGGAGCAATACCAGATTGTATCATTGTATGAACTCTCCTACGTGTATAGACCACGCTCTTTAGCATAGCTCTTAACCTTCGTGGTCAACTCAAAGTAGCAGTTTTCACCAGTTGCTGGTAACACAGCCTTTGTACACACAGTGCTCAGTCTTGCTACTCTATCACGTATTCTTACCCTTTTCTTGTACCCACTCAAGAAAAATCGTCGATAGGTTTCTCCTGTGACGGTGGGCTTCTGTTACTAAGTTTCAGAGTCGCTTAGTAGGTTGGGTAGACTGTAGGGGTTACCTTGAAAAGACAAGAGGGGAAAGACAATGATTAAACAGGAAAGGATGGTATCGGACGGTGAGCACAGCCCGGTGCTGGAAGAAGCTGGTTGACTGGATGTCTCATTATACTGAACGAAAGAAGGGGCACCCAACAAGGGTGTTGTGCAAGATGAGTCGATGACACGTTGCTAAAGACTACCTTGTTGGGTTGATGATGGCGATAAGCCTCAACGTTATTGAATATACGTCGTGATGTCCAACAGATGGCCAGTGAAGATGACATGCAATTTAACTATTTTGTAGTCCTTTGGGTGGGATGAGCAAGTCGCGGCGGAGTCCGACTGCTTTTTTTTTGTTTCAGAATGGGTGGACGTGATATGTTGGGTGAGTCATATGTGGTATGGGACGTGGTTGAGACATTTCAGTCGCGCGACAGTCAACAACCAGTTGATTTGTAGTCATTTACTTTGCTTGCCATTCTGATTTTCACGTACGACCATAGGTCGCAGAATACAGGGCTTCCCGTCCGCTCAGCCGTACTTAAGCTGCGAACCGGCCGATTAGTACTCAAGTGGGTGACCATTGGGGAATCCCGGCTGTTGTACGTTTTGCGTTTCTCTCTTTTGCCCTACTATTCACTCCTCATTTGCAGTATAATCATTGAGAGGCCTTGGACATTTATTATGCGTGGCTTCAACCAATCGGCCCCGGTTGTCAACATCTGGGGGCGTTCGATTTTGCCTTTTGTTTTTTCTTGTCCGTTGCCTACCTTAGTACCCAACTCGTCGTACCCCAGCTGTGTGATGTAATATGTACTCCAAATTTCTTTGTATGATTGCCTGCATGTCTGCCTGTCTTGCTTCGCTCTCTCGCTGCATCACCTCTTATGCTTCTCCTTTCTTCCTTTTTCCCCAGCAGCAGCCAGTAATACACCCACATACACACACACGCTCCCCAATCCACACCAACGGACGCACTCACTCCCCGCAGACGCCCCACTCCACACACACCGTAACAAACAAAACCGAAGGAAATACAAAGCCAATTGCGGAAGAGGAAAAAAAAAAGGTGAGGCGAGCTCAAAGGTCAATGAGAGTGAGGAAGAAGAAGAAGACGAAGAAGATAAAGTAAAAGATGTTTCAATTTTTTTTTGTTCATGACTATCACATTCATGCTACCCTAGCTAATTATTTTCTTCGTCTCTCAAGAGTAAAACGGCCGCCACGGAGGAGGAAGAGAGAAGAAAGAAAAAAAACTTCCCCCTCCCCCTCCTTTCCCATTCCCGTCCGTCCCGGCAGCCCAGTTTACCAACTCCGAGTAATGCATGTATAGTAGTAGTAGTAGTAGTAGTGGGTCTTTTTCTCTGTGATGATGTGTGACCGGCGGCAAAAGAAAAAAAGGAATAGAAACTTTCGAAAGGAGGCTGGTTTGTTTGCCAACCCCCATGATGCCCTCCCCCATCGCCTGTCGGAAAACTGTGTCTGCAAACCCCCACGAAAAGGGTATACTTCTTGTTCTTCTTTTTGCTTTCCCCATGCTCTCTCATTCTCCCCCTTCCCGCAAAGCACGAAACGAGACCGATTACCGCTCCCGAGCTAAATGTGGGCCGCCGACCGAACCGGAACGGACGGTCCCGCCCACAAGTCCATCATCCATCCATCCATCTCAGTTGTCCGACTTCAGCCTTACCAGCGCCCGCGCTAGCGTCTTCTTCTCGTTGCCGTCCTGCTCCAGCGCCGCGATCAGATCGCGCATCTGGATGCCCTTGCCCTTCGATCCGTCTTCCCGCCAATCGCCCCACTTGCGGTCTCTCGCCGCCAAGCCGCGGTCCTGCGTACCGCCGCCTCCTCCGCCAGCGCCGCCGCCGCCGGGTCCACCGCTCAGCATGCCGCCTCCGCCGCCGCCGCCCACGTTTGTGTTCAGCCGCGGCGTGCTGGCGCCGGAGCCCCCTCCGCCGCCGCCGCCGCCGCCACCGCCGCTCAGCCAGCTGTATTTTTTGCCGAAACCGCCAATCGCCATGTTCGCCGTCGTGTTGGCGGCCTTGTGCAGCACCTCGTCTGTCTGGCCGGCCTTCGCGAGGCGCTCCCGCTCCTTCTTTGTCATTTTCAGCGGCATCAGGTCCGCGGGGGATGTCTGGGCACCCGGCGTGCCGGGCGCGCTGTCTCCGCCCTTTGCTGCTGCACGTTTTTGACGCTTCTTGATCCGCTCCTGTTCGTGCTTGCGCTCTTCTGTTTGGAGTTTCCGTAATGTGGAGGAGAGGTCGGACGAGAACGAGACGGTGGGTTGCGGGGTCGGAGGAGTATCTGTGGGTGGGGTGGGGAGACGCGAAGGGTCCTTCTTGGACGAGTCGGTGTCGAGAGGTCCTAAAATTGGTCAGAATAGCGATTGGAATACAAGAAGAAATGAACATACTTTTCGTTGGTACAGTGGTGGGACTGATGGCACTGTCCGGCTGATCCCATGCCGTCTTGGTGACAGAGGTTGACACAGCTGTAGTAGGCTTCGGCGTTCCATTACCGGTTGCGATGCCTGCGAATTCCGGGGAAACGACGCCGTGAGAAGTAAGTTGGCGTGACCGTGAAAGCGCATACGCGTCTTCCATGATACCGCGTAATCGCTCCTTGGTCGCCAAAGAAAGGAGGGTCAGAATCTCTGCCAGGGGTGCATTAGTATCAAGAAGTGCTGCAGCTTGAGCTTTGACCATGCCAGTGCCGTCAGGAGCGGCAGCTTGTGTGCCATTCACTTTCTGCGGTGAATCTTTGCTGATTCGGTCGTACAAGCCGTCCACGTTGAACTTCACACCCTGCTCGTAAGTGTGGTGACCGATCTTCTGCCTAATGTTGTTACCACGGCAGAAAGGGTCATTGAGCTCCTGCTGGGCCTTTTCGGCCAAGGACCGCGCGGCTGCCTTGTGCTTCTCGAACAATTCCTCCTCAACAGTCTTTTGGGAGACAGGCGGCTGGCTGACGGGACCGGCGCCCTGGAATGCAGGGTAGTTGCCAAAGCTTCCTTGCGAAAGTGCATTGAAGCTTGTGTTTGGCGACTGCGTGTTTGGCGAGTGCGAGAACGAAGCAGTGAAAGAGCCGGTCTGATGCTGATTCTGGTATGTCTGTGCCAAGTAGTTCTCTTCCTCACGCAAGTCAATGCCCGAGGCGCCGATGACATCACTCAAGTCATTGATGTCGGTTGCCTTCTCTTTCTCGGGCTTCTCGGGCTTGTCTGCTGGGCGCTGGGGCGGGCCCATGGATCCGGGAGCTCCACGCGACGCGTCAAAACCGGGCTCCGGAGGCTGCGGCTGGTTGAAGGGCTGCGGCTGGTTGAACGGAAGTGGCGTGTGCGCGGGGGCAGGAGTGTTCGGCATGGAGGAGTAGGGCGAGTTGTGGTAAGGCGTATACGGAGAGCCGGGGTTGGGAGACAGTCGCGGACGCTTGTTCGCGGGCGGCACACCCATGCCACCAGGCGACATCTGGACGGGCGAGCTTGCGGTCGGCGGGTAGGGCGAGTAGGGCCGCTGCGGCGGCTGGGACGGCGGGTGCATGGGCGGGTATTGCTGGACCATGGTGACGGAAGGGCCGAAGCGGGTGCTGGAAGGTGGGAACGCAGAGCTGCTGCTGCTGCCAGCAGTTTGGGCTGCCCGGGTGAATCGCCGTCACCTAGCCCGATCGCGCGGCGTCGATCATGCGCGGCTGTGTCGCTGGTGCGGTCGTCTGGAAAATCCGCAGTACGGGGCAGGTCGCGGGAGTGCCGGGTGCGAGGTGGAGAAGCGGCGGCTCAGAAGACGTTGTGTTGGGCGGCTAGTGCGATGGTGGGCGATGATGAAGCGGGCTTCCCATGCGAGGGTTGGCGGGCGGCGCGTCTGCACGATTGCACGGAAGCGCGGCCCGTTGTTGATCCGGCAGGCGCGTCGAGCTCCAGCATGGATGCAGCGGGTGCGACACGCCGCACCAACTCCAAGCCCGTCGCCGACAGCTGCTGCTTCCTCACCTCCCGCGCCGTCTATGACCCTGCGCGCGTCCTGCTTCTGCTGCTGTCCGCGCGCATCAGCTTCCGATTGATCCACTTCCTGCAGCGTCCCGTTGCACCCAGCAATCCGCCCGCCGCTCGACCATCCGCCCGCCCGCCGCCGCGCAGCACCCCGTCATGGCCGCCAAACGCAAGGCCGCCCAGATGGCCCCCGGCAGCGACGAGCCTGTCGATCCCGCCGACGAGCTTCTGTTCTACTGCTTGGGCGGCGGCAATGAGGTTGGCCGGTCGAGTCACATCATACAGTACAAGGGAAAGACGGTCATGGTACGCAGCCTCCGTTCCTGGCTTGAGCGGCGCGCTGACAACAGCCCAGCTCGACGCCGGCATGCATCCCGCCTACGACGGTCTTGCCGCGTTGCCCTTCTACGACGAGTTCGACCTGAGCCAGGTCGACGTTCTGTTGATTAGCCAGTAAGCACATTGGTTCCTTTGTTCAGCGTCTGCTTTGATTCCACCCTCGCCTGGAATGACCCAAACAACACCCGAGCCGTGCTCTGTAATCCTATGCCGAGGCTTTTGAGCTTGCACTCCAGAGCGCAGTCCGTCGTTCGCAACGAACGCGAAGGAAACCCGTGCTGGGCATGAGTTCTGCGGTGTTGCATATCTTGTATCGCCACCATTGTATATGAGCATCAATAAAACTCTATTCTTGCGCCTCCCGACTCGCTTTGCTGTGGTGACAAAACCCGCTCGCACTGAACTCATCCCCTCCATGTACATAGCATCCACACTTCCGATCCGCGCAGCCTCGCCTCCAAGTAGCGACATCCTGCTAACCACACTGATAGTTTCCACATCGACCATGCTGCCTCCCTTCCTTATGTCTTGTCCAAGACAAACTTCAAGGGCCGCGTGTTCATGACGCATCCGACCAAGGCAATCTACAAGTGGCTCATCCAGGACAGCGTTCGCGTTGGCAACATTTCGTCGTCTTCTGAATCCCGCATTCAGCTCTACACCGAAGCCGACCATCTCTCCACCTTCCCCCAGATCGAGGCTATCGACTACTACACAACACACACCATCTCGTCGATCCGCATCACACCTTACCCTGCTGGCCACGTCCTCGGTGCAGCCATGTTCCTGATCGAAATCGCTGGCCTGAAGATTCTGTTCACTGGAGACTACTCGCGCGAGGAGGACCGGCACTTGATCTCTGCCGAGGTCCCCAAGAACGTCAAGGTTGATGTGCTTATCACCGAAAGTACCTTTGGCATTGCATCGCACATCCCCCGCCTGGAGCGCGAGGCCGCCCTAATGAAATCCATCACTGGCATCGTAAACCGTGGTGGTCGCGCACTCCTCCCAGTCTTCGCCCTTGGCCGTGCACAGGAGTTGCTGCTCATTCTGGATGAGTACTGGGCAAAGCACCCGGAATTCCAGAAGATCCCCATTTACTACGCTTCCAACATCGCTCGAAAGTGTATGGTGGTATACCAGACGTACGTCTACGCCATGAACGACAACATCAAGAGACTGTTCAGAGAGCGCATGGAGGAGGCAGAACGAAACGGCGACGCATCAAAGGCTGGCCCTTGGGATTTCAAGTATGTTCGTTCTTTGAAGTCGCTCGAACGCTTCGACGATGTAGGCAGTTGCATCATGCTTGCATCGCCTGGTATGATGCAGAATGGTGTCAGTCGTGAGCTGCTAGAGAGGTGGGCACCCGATCAACGCAACGGCGTCATCATGACTGGTTACTCTGTTGAGGGCACGATGGGTAAGATGATTTTGCATGAACCCGATCAGATCCCAGCAGTCATGACAAGGGGCAATGCCGCGAGGAGAGGCCCGAACAGGGAGGGAGAGCCGGTCTTGCTTCCCAGGAGATGTAGCGTCCAGGAGTTCAGTTTTGCGGCCCACGTCGACGGTACGGAGAACAGGGAGTTCATTGAAGAAGTTTCCGCACCAGTAGTGGTAAGTACATGCTCGCTGCATATAATACAGGTCCAAAGGCTGAGAACAATGATTAGATTCTGGTGCACGGCGAGAAGCACAACATGATGCGCTTGAAGTCAAAGCTCCTCTCACTGAACGCCGACAAGAAGCAGCCAGTGAAGGTGTTCAGCCCTGCAAATTGCGAGGAGCTCCGCATTCCCTTCAAAGCCGACAAGATCGCCAAGGTTGTCGGCAAGCTTGCTCAAATACCACCGCCGATGCCCCAGCGCCTGAAGCGGGTAGACGGCACAGATGGTTCAACAGAAGCCGAGGACGAGGAGGAACATCAACCCCAGCTAATCAGCGGAGTGCTGGTGCAGAACGACTTCAAGATGTCGCTCATGGCGCCCGAAGACCTGCGCGAGTACGCGGGCTTGACGACGACAACCATTGCCTGTCGCCAACATCTCACACTAAGCGCCGCAGGCATCGAGCTCATCCGCTGGGCGCTCGAAGGCACCTTCGGCGCCATCAAGCAGGTCAGCGGCAAAGACGCCGCCATCAACGGCAAGGCCGAAGCGAACGGCAACGGCAACGGCGACCACAAGATGGAGGACGGCGACGACGACGACGACGACGCCAAAGAGGGCATCGACGAAGCAGACGAAGAGGTCGACCGGTCGACGACGAGCTTCGTCGTCATGGACTGCGTGACGGTGCACTGCCAGGGCGGCGGCCGCGTCGAGGTCGAGTGGGAGGGCAACATGATCAACGACGGCATCGCCGACGCCGTCCTCGCCGTCCTTTTCACCGTCGAGAGCAGCCCCGCCGCCGTCAAGCAGTCGGCATCGAAACAACAACACGGCCACGCCCACGCCCACAGCCACGCCCGCGGCCCCAACCCCCACGCCGCCTCCGACCCCCGCACCCGCTTCGACCGCCTCTGCATGTTCCTCGAAGCCCAGTTCGGCGCCGCCAACATCACGCCCCTCGCCCACCCCAAGCTCCCCGACACCCTCCAACAACAACAACAACAACCATCATCCACCGACCCTTCCGAACCCCCCACCAAACCCGCCACCGTATCCATCGCCGGCGGTGTCGGCGCCGAGGCCGACGAATCCTTCTCGCCCGACGAACAGGCCGAGCTCAAGCGGCTGCACGCCATGGGCATACCCGTCCCCGGCATCTCGATCCAGGTGGACAAGATGACGGCGAGGGTGTGGCTCGAGGGGCTGGAGGTGGAGTGCGCGAACGGGGTGTTGAGGGATCGGGTGAGGGCGGTGGTGGAGAGGGCTGTAGAGACTGTGGCGCCGATTTGGAGGGAGTAGGAGTAGGCGGAGGCGGAGGCGGGAGGTTGGCTGGCTGGCTGGCGGTGGATGTTGGCTTTGGGATCGGGATGGATGGATGTGTCGAAAAATGAATGGAGGGCCAAAGAAAGAAAAAGAAAATGATGGATGGATGGATGCATGGATGCATGGACGTACGTTGGGAGGGAAGGGGGGCTTTGGGGCGTTGATGCTTATGGCGGTCGCCGTTTTTTTCTTTCTTTTCTCTTCTTCTCTCTTTCTCCTCAAACCGGAAAACCCTTGTTTATCGTGTGCCTCTTATGCCCTCGAAAGATAGTATGAATGAGAGAATGACCACATTAACGGGTAGGTTCGAAATGGCACTGTTCAATGACGACTATCCTGCAACGGAACACAGTAAATGTTTTAGGCTGTTGACAGAAAAGAGCATGTCGATATGGTCATACCCAGGTGAGTGTCATGAGAACGCGCCATTCCGTAAACATTTTTGTCTACTAACGGGCTGTCTTTTAGAGTGCGCGCGACTATATACGGTGTAATACAGAATATTTCCATAAGTGAATGATGGCTTACTTGATAGCCAATCGCATGTGTCGATCTTGCCATGTTTGATCTGTGCAGCTAACCCTTGTAGCTGAGGGTGTGCATACCCCACCCGCCACGACAGACTCTCAGCCTTGTCAAAATTCTTCACCTCACAATCACTCTCCAGAATTGAAGACCCTTGCTGGAGCCCGTCGCCTGCAAACACTACCTTGCTAGAACGGAGATGTCAAACATCCGCACGAGTTTGGCAATACCGATAGACCCATGGGAGCGCGCAAAATCCCGCTTTCTCGAAGGCCTGAGCGATGAAGAGCGGTCAAGCTTCCAGTCCGCAACGCTGGAAACCATTTACTACCAGGCTGAGGTGGTCCATCGTGGTCACCAGCAGACAAGCAAGTTGAATAAGTGCCGCCAAAAGCTCCGACCTCTCCTGAACGCGCTGGAAGCCTACGGGAGTGGCTTAGATGTCATCAGCAACACGGGAACGGTCTCCATGGTCATGGCTCCGCTCTGGGGAAGCATACGAGTAGCTCTTCAAGTACGTCCACGCTAGCAATTTACTATCGCTATCAGGATAAATCCACTAATTCGGATTTAGATCGCACAAGACTCCACAGAGATGTTTGAGAAAATCGTCGATATGTTTACGGAGATCGGAAACGCGCTTCCCCATTTCCGCGACTACGAACGTTTGTTTCCGGAACACGAGAGTTTGTTGGTTGCAATTTCCGATGCGTACCTAACCATCATCTATTTCTGTACCGATATCAAGGACCTCTTTGGAGATGCGAAGAAGTCCAAGAGTAACGATCCCTTGACCAAGTATCGATTGGGTGGAACGAGAACTGATTAGTTCTGTAGCAAGCAAAATCAGCCTCAAGCTAGCATGCAAGTCGGCTTGGAAACCGTTCACCGAGAAGTTCCACCGATACCTGAGAGACTTCAAGGAACTCCAATCGCGCATCGATACCGAAGCTGGAAAGGCGGATATGATAGAAGCCAAACAAGAAAGACAGCGTCATGAGGCTCACAGGAAGGCACTTATCCTCTCCAACAAGAAAGAGAGGTTGCAAGAGTCGCTGCGAAGAATCTCACCATACGACTACAAGGGCCATCACCGCAGGATACAGGAACTACGACACCCGGGAACTGCCATCTGGCTGTTCGACCTTCAGCCATTTAAAGAGTGGCTCTTTACACCATCCTCCTCAATATTTGGATGTTTCGGCATCCCAGGCTCTGGAAAGACGATACTTTCATCTTCAGTCATGGAGCATTTGCAATCAACCCAGGAATCCAGCGTCGTCTTCTACCACTATTGTAGCTATGAATACCCGTCGTCACTGAAGGCTACAGCCATCTTGGGAACGTTTTTGCGACAGCTTTTGGAAAGAGAAACACTTTTTGCCGGTGCCGAGTCTCTTCATGAAGACTTGCTCGACAAGCTGAACACCCCGATTCCCAAGGAACTTTTCGCCGCCATCGCCAGATACTTCAAGAGTGGGGATACTTACGTTTTCCTCATCGACGGGGTAGATGAGCTACCAAGTTCAGAGCAGGCTGAACTTGCTGTCGTCTTGGAAAAAGCGGTGTCAGATGCTCTCCATTGCACAGTCAAGGTCTACATCTCGTGTCGACCTGAGGCCGTGGTCAAGAAGAAGGCGTTCGATCCCAATCTTTCGGTCACTATTTCCCCAGAGAACCTATCTCAAGACATCATAAGCTTCGTAGAAGCAAAAGTTGATGAGAAACTCAAGGAGGGTGATCTCGAGCTCGGCGACCCTCACTTGAGGGATGAGATAATTGATCGACTGGCTGCAGGTGCGAAAGGCATGTATGTCACCAAACCCTTTGATCAATCGATGAAGCCACTCATGATGTCTAGGTTCCTTTGGGTCAAATTTCAGATCGATGAAATCTGCGAAGCTGTCAGTGATGAGGGAATCCGCAAAACGCTTGCAGACCTTCCAAGAGACCTTGTTTCGACATATGCAAGGATCATTCAGAGAATTTCAGCGTCGCCAGGCGGCCCGTCCAAATTGGAAATCCTCGGGAAAACCTGCCGCTGGCTTATTTGCGCCAAACGGCCTTTGACCATGGAAGAACTGAAGGTCGCCATTGCCCTTGAAATAACCGATACCTCCATGCCAACCGCTCGGATATCCAGTGGCGACGGATCGAGGATCATTCGAGCATGCAACAATCTGGTCGTTCTTAGTAGAGCGGATCGTATCGTACATCTTGCGCATCATACTGTTCGACAATTCATCCTTTTGGCCGATGACGTACTATCAGACTTCACGTCCACCCCTTCCGACGACGATCCAATGATCAGTACCGAAGCCGGAAAAATCTCACGTACCGCCTACATGCGAAGCAGCGAGAAGGTGCACTTCAATTTAGAAGACGCGGATCGCGAAATCGGTGCATTGTGCTTGACTTTCCTGAACTTCGGCGAGTTTCAGACTGAAATTGAAGTTCGGGAGGCAGACCATACAACTTTGCATACAACAGGGAGTATAGTCAGTGGCTTACTCCAGACCATGATTCCATCTTCCGGAATCCTAAGGCAGTCACTTGCTTCTTTTGGTGGTATCAGGGGGGTCGATCATTCCAAGAAGGTCACTCTTGTCCTTCCAAAAGCCAAACAAAGCGATACGGCGCAGAAAACAGTTTTTGACCACTATCCTCTCTTGCAGTACATATCTTCGTATTGGCCTTTCCATTTGGATCATTTCGACGGACCCCCCTTAATCGGACCTGGAGCGGACAATCGGTACCCTAGGATTCACAACATGGCTCTGGACGTCGCTTTTCGCAAAACCTTCCTTTTTCAAGCTCGGCCGTGGGAAACCCAAGAGTACACCAAAGTCGAACTTGAACAACAACACGTGTCACCCCCAGCCCATCTACCCTTCTTCCGTTGGGCACTTGAACACGGATCCGAGTATCTCTGGTTCCATTTTTTGCGTCTACTGGAGAAGTCTGATGATCAAAAAAGTTCAAAGCTGGCTGCATATATGCGGTTCGAGATGCAGCCATACAGCAAGGAACGCGATGTTATTGTCCGCGCCGCATCCGGAGGAAGTATTGACATTCTCTGCAGTTTGATAGGTTGCCTCGAGGATGATTTTGGGGGAATCATTCCCCTAGATGTGCTTTGCCACACCATTGCTGTGAGCTCGGACACAACCTTGGAAAGTATTTTCAAGTCGCTGGATGCTTGTGATATTAGGATTGCTAGAGGGCAGCCTGAACCAGAAAGAAAGTTCTTCTGGCAATCGAAGTCTGAAGAGCCTGTTTCGTGGCTGGAACGCACCTGGTCAGCCGATCACCTTGTCCATGGACCGGACAATATCATGGATCTTGTTTTGGACCATGCAACCAAGGAAGGGGATTGGGAGGTTCATCGTAAAGCCAATAAGCTCATACACCACCCTCCCTAGGAGGAAGCACGGCAGAGAGGCATAGTACGTGTCAGTCCAATCAATGGAGCCTTTCAAAGGACAGAAGGTGACGTCGGGCATTGATGACAAGCTTAGCGACGCTATCAGACTGAAGAGTCCGTTTGACCTGGATTGATCTCGAGAGTGGCAAGGCACGAGGTGGCGAAGTGACTGAAGAGGAGATTGAGCGAGATTCTCACGCACAGCGGCCATGACCGTTACCGAACAAAACATTTTCTTCTTGACTTTCTATTTCCATTATTCCGCCAAGCAGAAACTTCAAAGACCGACATCCATTACACCTACACAACTACCACCACAACTTGATCTACTCATACCACTGCGGGGCCATTTTCCCTTTATGTTTGCACTGGATACCATCTCTGTAAGAGCAGCGAAAGTCCCATGGAGTCAGCAATGTCCAATCCATTCCCCCAAAATGTTCGGAAACTTCTCATCGTGGCATGAGTGGGTAGCGAGACCAAGATGCAGGCAGAACGATCGGAGAATGGGAGGACCGCTGGGCCAAAAGGTCGGAGGGTTTATCCGATGGTTTGCATTTTATTCATACTCAAGTAAATTGTTCGAGTATCGTCAACAGTACAAGTTCGGTTTCTTTGGCAATTGCATCAGTTTCTCAAGCAAACATGAGGAGTTCAAAGAGCTGCGCGGATGTTAATTTCGTCGCGTCCACCAAATATGTGCGTCCGTATGTTTGTTTCAACTACATTTGTGATAGCATTATTTTCAGCAATACTACTGAAACGGATCTCGTAGCACATCACTAAGATTGCCCAAGATAATTCTCATTCATTGTGATTTTGACTCGCATTGAACGCACTCAGAAGCTAAGCAACCTCGAGCAAAGTGTTCTACCTCTATTTAAAACACCAGCAAGAAGGAAATAAATATAAATCAGAAGCCATGCTCGTTGACTCTGAACTCTCGATGTTCATCGTCCGCTCAATCCAGTATTTGTGTACGCCTGGAATTTTGCACTTATACCATAACAACCTGGTGAGGCCGCCAAACCGGTGTTTTGTTCTCTGCATAGCCTCTCAGTGCTAAGGGAAATGAGAAAGTCAAAAAAGGATAGGAAGGTCATTTTTCCGCTGCTTGTTCTCCTCCTTCGATGCTGTGCAGATATCAACGCATCGCAACCGGTTGAAAGTAACGAAGAGAGAAAAGGGCCGCACATCACTCTTTGAGAAAGTGCAGGTTTCACGACGACGTGACTCAAACTAGAAGAAAAGACCACCATGTCAGGCCGACATCTGGTTCGATAGCACCACAGGCGTTTTCCAATCCGGGAGCTCATGCCCTTACGAGAAAAGAGCAGACTTGGGGTCGATCGTGTTGCCGGTGTAGTAGCGGAAAGTAGCCAAGCTGACATTCATCTCTTTCTTCACGCCGATATCGGGTAGTTCGGCTTCTTTCTTGAAGTTGAACTTGTTGAGAAACTTTACAATGCCCTTCAGATCCTCAGGATCCCTCCTGTCAAATGGAACGTTCATAATGACAGAGCCAATGACCCTTGCGCCTCCGTGATCAGCGAAAGGACCGGTTCCAGTAAACTGATAGCCTTCCATGGCATAATAGAAGGGGTCGAGAATGTAAAGAAGCCGGTCCATAAGGCAACTGCCGATCTTGTATCGAATGTAGTTAGGATGAATGAAGACTTCGGCTTCCGCAGTGAAAGCGTACATGCTCTGACGACTGAGATAATCGGACGCGCATGCAAAGCCGAGCACCGAAGCATCGGTACCATTTGTGTAGCCTCGACCGGCCCTTTTGCCTTTTTGGCATGCAACGAGCCAGGGCATGAAGTTTGAAGTCTCATCTGCGATGCGGCGGGCAAGCTCCGGGACGGAGAGCGGCATGACTTCTGCCGACCTGATGCTGTGATGAATGTAGTGGTTGTAGATCCCAGCGATCTGGTGGGCATCGGCAGCAAGGGCGGGACGGATATACAAGCTAATCGTCGGCTTGATCTTTTCAGTCATTCCGAATGTGATATGCGGCACTTCGGCAATGGTGGCAGCAAGGTGCTCACGTTCGCGAGCGTTCCGCCTCTCCCTATCAGCCTTCTTCTTGTTCTTCCTCTCCATCAGCTTGGCACAGGCGTTTCCAGACCCAAGATCGTGCACGTGAAGGATCTGGCCCTCATCGTCGGCGGGGTCGATTTTAGCCTCGGGAACGTCGTAGGGAACCAAAAGGCTGGAGTCCTCGGAACTGTAATTTCTCCACCAAGCCTTGCTTTCAGGATCAGCCAAAGAGCTTCCAACGTGATTGTTCCACCACTCCTGAAGCGAGCTACCCTCAATGCGAATAGAGGCCCAAACACGGGGCGCAACTTCACCGTTGGGCACGTCCGAGAAGCTAGGTTCCTTTGTGATGTCGACGGCGGCTTCTGTCTCATCCGTACCATAAACGAAGCGCATCATCTCCTCATTGAAATTGTGGTGACGGTAGCTGCGGCGAGACTCCCAATCGGTGGGTCCTGGGAGCCAATTACCTTCCCAGTCCACCAGCTTCTTGATGTCGTGCTGAGGATCAGCGGCTGGGTTCGATTCAAACCCAGTATCGGAGCCATTGGAACCCCAAGCACCGACACGCCCGTTGGAGTCCTTCAAAGCTCTCTCCCTGATTTCTTTGTTGGTGATCCACTTTGTGTTACGTTTGGGCTTAGTCTCGTTGCTGTCTTGTTTATGAAGATAGCGGTGGTTCATGATGGCATGTGGAGCAGCGGGGGGAGGGTTCTGGCTCCAGGTCATGTCAGGGTTGGCTTGCGGCGCTTGGCTGGCTTGAGTAGCCTGGTTGGTTTCAGTCGCGTGGCTGGTTTCCGGCACCTGGTTGGCTTGGGGCGTCTGGCTCACTTGCGGTGCCTGCTCCGGAGCTTGAGCCGGTTCAGTCGTTACAGCGCTTAGTGGGGCAGTGGTAGCCTGCGTGTAGCTGCAAAAGTAAGTTTACTGTGTAGGCTTGGAGTGAATATGGGAAGAATACCTTTGGCTGGGGGTAACACCACCGTCGCGCGCCATATTGTCGTTGAAGCCGACCTCCTTGTTGGAGGTAGCATTGGTGTTCAGCGAAACGCCACCATCATGGTTGACGGAGCCGTTGTGGGTGGCCTTGCGCAAGTGAGGCGGAACATATTGGGTCTGCGTCACGCGCTGGCGCAGGTGAGGGGGAACGGATTGCGGCTTGATATCAGTCATGTTGTCGAAGTGAGCTTGGAGAGGCGGGCGTCTATGGTTGCTGTTGTTGCTGAGCCTGCGGGGTGGGCGGACGGATGGAGTAGGATTGTGGTTGCAGTTGTGTGACGCTGAAGGCCTACTCGCGACGTGACTGGCACGTGCTTCAGTTTCGTCCCTGTCAGTCTCACTCGGGTTGCGCACGTCAATCAAAACGCCCTCGCGGCAGGGGCGAAAGTCAGTCTGTGGAGGAGCTGAAGGTGTTTGAATTAAGTTAAAGGCTGAACGAGTCACGGTCGACGCGCGATTCGTGTTGATGTCGGCGAAGGATAGACCGGCGGCGTCGATGTGGGCTCTGAGGTTGTTTCTAGCAATCGTATTGTTGAGCCTTTGGCCCTCGTCGGTTTTTGCGATCCAGCAACGAATGCGCTCAGCCTTTGAGGACTCCATACTATTAGCTGGTGGCGCCGGGCGTCTGATATAAGTAGCACTCAATAGAGCACACATGAAAGCAAGGGGGGGCTGATCACCGACCTTGCAAGTTGCTGCTTCGCGACTGCCTGGACGGATGACCGGGTGGATGGACGCGGCGGAAGTACAGCTGAGTCAATGGTGGACGGGTGGAGCTGTCCTGAAGCCGACCGACTGCCGGGAGCGTTGTCGAGCTGAGCTGAGCCGGTTGGCGAAGTTGGCCAGAAGATGGAAAACGAGAGCGTGGGCAGAAAAGGTGAAGTTGCTGTCAGTCGAGGTGGTGGTGGTGCCCTTTTCGGTTAGCGCTGAACTGGACGCAGCTGCCACGCTCGTCTGGCGCAGCGCAAATACAGGCAGCTCCACCCGCTTCCCCCCTCCCCGTTCAAGCAAGCCACAATGTTGTCCATTCTGAGAAAAGCCCGACTGAAGGACAAGGAGATGCGTATATTGATGCTGTACGTAGAAACATTCTCGATGGGCAACGTCACCAAACAGAAAAGGAAAGAAGTATCAGCAGGCCTCCCTGCGTCGGGCTGACTGCTCACAGGGGACTCGACAATGCCGGCAAGACGACCATCGTGAAGAAGATCATGAACGAGGATGTCAACAGCGTCAGCCCGACGCTGGGCTTCATCATCAAGACGATCGAGTACGAAGGGTAGGTTGCCGCCGCCCCGGTCCGAGGGATAGTGTCGCTGACCGCCAAGTTACAAACTCAATATATGTAAGAGCCGCCTCCCTGCCGCCGCGGCGGTCGTGCTGAGCACCACGTGTCGCCGATAGGGGATGTCGGCGGTCAGAAGACGCTGCGCACGTACTGGAAGAACTACTTTGAGAAGACGGACACGCTTATATGGGTCGTCGACTCAACGGACCGCGAGCGCACCGACGATTGCCGCCGCGAGCTGAAAGGGCTTCTTCTGGAGGAGGCATGTACTCGCAGCGCACCACCCAGTCTCTTTTTTGCTCGTCCGCGTGCGTGCACTGACGCCTCGGCAGCGGCTGATGGGCGCAAGCCTGCTCGTCTTCAAGAACAAGAGCGATGTTCCTGGGTCAATGAGCGATGACGAGATCCGTCAGGTGGGTTTCCTTGGGCGGACGGGCCACGTCCGTTGGGCCTGACAGCTAGTCGGGCTGGCTAACGGCGACGCAGGGGCTGGAGCTCGACAGCATCGCCACGCACAAGTGGACCATCATGGCGTGCAGCGGCATGACGGGCCAGAATCTGGAGGAGGGGCTGCGATGGGTGATCCAAGACGCCAGGGACCGGCTGTTCCTGTTCTGAGGCCGCGGGAGCGCTGCAAGGAGCTGCAAGGAGCTGCATGGCCGCCGTCAACCTTATCGCCGAAGCGGCCTAGCGCGCCAGGCGGCGGCTGTCAGCACCACCACCACTGCCTGCGGCGCCGCGCTGCCTGAGGTGGAGCAGCGGGCAGCGTGCCAGCGGGGCCCAGGAATGCGCCGCGGGGCCCACCCCGGCGGCGGAGCGGTGCATCGGGCGTGCAGTAGCAGGTGTCCGTAGCAGAGAATATATATGCTTGCTAGGGCTGTTGCGCAGGGCAGCCGAAGCGGACTGGTCTATTTAGATTTTGGCCCAGCAGGCCGCTCTTGTCCACCCTCATCCCCGCCGCCAAAGGTTGGACAAAAATCGGGCAGTCCGCCCCCTCCTCCCGCCCCGAAGGCCCCTAGCCCGCATCATGTCTGCCCGCAGCGATGAAGCGGCGCCGCCGCACGACGATCCCATCAGCCCGTCGTCGTTCGTGGAACACATCCGCGAGCTTGGCGAGAAGCGTGACAGGGAGGACCAGGAGCGCAATCGCTTGCTGGAGGAGCAGATTCTGCAAGGTCGCGCTGAGCGTGCCGCCCGCCGTGCTGGTGTGTACTATTTTCCGCCCGCCTTGTTTATGTTTGGGCGACACTGCCCGCCCCGTCACTGACAGCCGCTGCCGCACCGCAGAACGCCAACGCTCGCTGTCGCCCGAGAAGGCCTCGCAGCTGAGCACGCCAGCCTCTGTCAAGAGCACCCCGCCGCGCAGCCTGCACCTGGACCTGTCGTCGCCGACCATGGACGCGCACGACGACGCGCTGCAGCGCCTGACCGGCCCAGCGCCCGACCCGCACGGGGACGAATCCTCAACGCCTGCAAAGACTTCTCCCACCACTCCCTACACGCCCACCCGGTCGAGCACGCGGTCGTGGCAGCAGCGCCGCCCGACTTCTGCTAGCAGACCGCTCAGCCAGATCGCCGCCGAGAACAGCGCATCGCGCTCGCCCGTCGAGACGTCCGAGCCCTTCGACCCCGCCGACGACACCGCCTCGAGGACACAGATCGCACAATCGCAGGGCTCAAAGGATCCCTCGTGGTTCAAGCAAACCCCCGACCGCGGCATTGGCTCGCGTGCAAACCGCCGCAGCCACGAAGACGAAGACGAAGACGCAGACGTTGCCTCGATATCAGACAAGCGGCAATTGCCCGGCATGTCGCACGACACGGCCGCTGAGCGCCCGGCAAGCCCGCCCGCCGAGAGTGTGCGCTCCAGCTCGCCGTCCAGAGCGAGCTCCGTGCGCGGCAGCGCCGTCTTCAGCAACAGATTGTCTCGCGACACGTCAGTGTCCGGCTACAGTGCGTCCGACATGAAATCTCCGCTGCCTATGCTAGAGTCGCAGAAGTTCCGTCCTCCCGCCTCTGAGCCGGACGACACTGAGCAGGCTTCGTCCGAGCGGATCATGGCCATGTCGCCCTCGCAAGGACGAATGTTGCCCGAGCGCACGCCGTCCCCGACCAAAGGCATGGGGGGTTTCGTGCAGAGTGCAATGATGAGGCGTTCAGACAGCGTGAACAAGCGGTGGAGTGTGCAGACTCCCGGAACCCTCAGCAGACAAAACTCCACTGCCAGCGCTGGTGGTTTTGGCGCCGCGAGCACTCCGAAGCTGGACACGAGACCGCGGTCCCGCGGCCAGTCCACTGAGCGGCCAAGCTCAAGTCACAGCAACACCACCGAGAAAGGCGAAGTCGCTGAGGAGCCTTTCACAAAACCAGCCAAGGCCTTCCGCCACAACAGAGGAAAGTCCGTCAGCTCCATCACGCAGCTTGGAGAGAACCGCTCAGGAGGGAGCTCGCCTGCGAGCCCTAACAAGCGATGGAGCCGTAGCCCTACAAAGTCGAGCTGGCTCGAAAGTGCCTTGAGCACGAAGCCTGATTCGCCAAAGCCGAGGCCGCAGCCCGAGCAGCCGAGTTGGATGGCAGAGATCAACAGGATTAAGGCACAGAAAGCGAGCGTAGATCTCTCCAGGCCTGAGAAAGCCGATACAGATCCACCAGCAACTCCAACTAGCCCTACAAAATTCCCCAGTCGCGACGCTCTCCGCAGACCAGAATCACGGGGATCTGCACAGGGGCCCGTTGCGCAATCACCCGATTTGGGTCAGGGTCCGCCCGAGAAAATTACCGACCGTGAACAACATCCTGCTCCTGAATCGGCCAGCCACATAGCATCTACGCCCAAAGGACAGCCAGACACCCTGTCATCTCCTAAAATGGAGACGGCGAAGGAATCTGCTGCCAGCCCGACATTGGGAAACCCTGCCGACAAGGCCGACAAGGCCGAGAAGCCGGCGGTTGGCCTCAAATCGCCTGCTCTCCGCGGGGGTGACCCCCCTGCATCCAAGCCAGAGGACCCCTCAAAGTCGGACTTCCGGTCCGCATTGAAGCACCGTCAACGCCAGTCCGAGTCTGTCAGGCAGGGAGAGTTGGAGTTCCAGAATGTGTTCGGCAAGCTCAGGAAGACGCATACTGAGAAGTTTGTCGCACCGGACACGCTCAAAGACAATATCAGCCGAGGCAAGGATGCCCTCAACGTTACCGGCGGTCCTGCTCCGCGCGTGAAGAAGGATGAATTCAGGGACAGCCTCGTCAAGCAGCGGCAATCCATCCAGATGAAGGCGGAAGAAGGCGGGGGCTCGCACGTCAGAACGGGATCTCTTGCGAAGCCTGCAGCACCGGTTGCAGAAGCTCTGGAGATACGCAAGAGCCTTGGCCGCAACGGAAGCGTTTCAAAGTTTCCGACCTCGCCAGCTAAGGAGGTGCCGTCTCCCGCAGCAACGCCGGAGCCCAAGGAATCGCCCGAAGCACATGAAGCTGCCGAACAGACTGTCACCGAGAGCGAGTCCAAAACACCTGCTTCGCCCGCGGAAGAGGAGCCCCCAGCCAAACCTGCCTCGCCCGCTAAGGAGGAGCCTCCGGCCAAACCTGCTTCACCTACAAAGGAGGAGTCTCCGGTAAAGCCCACTTCACCTACCAAAGAAGAAGCTCCAGCCAAACCTGCTTCGCCTACAAAGGAGGAGCCCCCGGCCAAGCCTGCATCTCCGGTCAAAGACGAGTCTCCGGCGAAACCTGCTTCGCCAGCAAAGGAAGCGCCTCCAGCCAACGAGGCCCTCGCGAAGTTGAAGGCCATGCGTGAGAGGAAGCTCACCGAGTCTTCCAAGCCGGCCACGACTCCCAAAGATGCTGACGCACCGACAAAGCCAACCATCAAGGTCCCGGGAAAGCTGTCTGATCGTTTCAACAACTTGCCCGACGCATCGAAGCCTGCCGGAATACCCGGGAGACCTGCCCTGAAGCCGGTGGGCAAGCTCGCTGATCGCTTCCCCGGAGCAGGCGGCGCACCGAAGTCGCCAAAGTCACCGGACGTTGAAGCACCTTCGCCATCTAAGCTGACCGGCAGGGCGCCTGGAAAGCTTGCAGACCGTTTCAATGCCCCGGAACCCTCCAAGCCTGCCTCACCCCCCAAGCCTGCCTCACCCCCAAACGATGAACCTGCAGGCAAGCTTTCAAGTAGAGCATCCGGAAAACTAGCCGATCGCTTCAACCCTGCTTTGGCTGCTATGCTTGCTCGCGGGGGCTCTCCTGGCGGACCCGCTCCGGGTGCAAGGGACTCTGGTCCGGCTGCTGCGGCAAGCCCTGCGGTGGAACCGGAGGCAGGTTCTACGAAGGAACTCACCCATATGACGAAGGGCCGCGCGCGTGGGCCCAAGAGACGGGCACCTAAAACGACGGCTAAGACGGACGCCGCTCCGGAACCAGCTGCGGAGATCGCCTCCCCAACGCCGGTCCGGAAATCTTCAGTTGTTGCGAACGTTTCTCTCGTCAAGGACAAGGACGTCTTGCCGAGCTCGCCCACCAAGGTCGAAAAGCCTGAGGAATCCGTGCCTGCTTCGCCTCCCGAGTCGAAGCCCAAGCCTGTCGCTCCCGCTAAGTCAGCTGAGGTTACGAGAAGGGTATCGGCTAAGCTGGACAGCCCATCGGAGCCTCCGGTTCCTGCTAAGAGTCCCGAGTTGTCGAGGCGTATTTCTGCGAAGTTTGAGCAGCCGTCTACGCCGCCGTCGCCAGGTGTGAAGAGTCCAGACCTCGCAAAGAGAATTTCTGCTAAGTTCGAGCAGCGGAAATCTCCTCCACCTGAGCCGTCCACTCCCAAGCCGTTGGAGCTATCCAAGAAGGCCTCCGGCAAATTCGACTCGCACCAATCCACGATGGAACTAGACTTGTCGGGAGGAGCTAAGACTGAATCCCCCAAGAAGGTGGAGCCTCCTACCGAAGAAGCCGCTCCAGCCACGGCCGCTTCTCCCACGAAGCCTCAGTCGCCAGTCAAGCCGGCAAGCCCTTCCAAAGAGGAGGCCGAGGTAAAGGCTCCTTCACCTAAGGCTCCTTCACCTAAGGCTGCTTCACCCAAGCCTGCCTCGCCCAAGCCTGCTTCGCCTAAGCCTGAGTCGCCTACTAAAGTTAGCAGCCCGTCCAAAGAAGAGGCCACGTCCAAGCCAGAGTCGCCAATAAAGTCGGAGGGTCCGGCTAAGACGGAGGCCGGGGCCAAGTCGGACATCGCGAAGAGAATCGCCGCCCTCAAACAAGGGGGCGATCAAGCTGCCCCCTCGCAGCCTGGTTCCACAAAGCCTCTCTTCTCTGGTGCATCCCGTTTCAACAAGGATGTCAAGTCTCCCACAAGCCCATCCACATCAAGCCCGAGCACTCCCACCGTTGAGTCGCCCAAGCCACAGAAACCCTTACCGCAGCCTCCTGCTGCTGAAGAAGCAAAGCCTCCGACTCCCGCTAAGGATAAACCCGAGACTGTGAGCAACTCGGTCAAGGGTGTCGCCGCAATGTGGGGGCGCCAGCCTGAACCTGTCTCATCTCCTCCTAGAGTGAAGTCGCCCGTCAAGCTCCCCACGAGGAAGGATGAGCAAGAGGCCATGGAGAATGCTGGTCTGGCAAAGCCAGAGTCCCCTAAGCCCGTCGGCCTTGGAATTGCCTCTCTGAACGATAACAAAGAGAACTTTGTTCCTACTCCGAGCGTCAGGATTAGCAAGGAGCTTCCAGCGCCGCCGACCAAGACCCCTCTTTCCCCTCCAACGTCCGCCGGAACCCCTCCTCCCAAACCAGTGAAGAAAGACTCCATCTCTTCAATGCGCAAGGGCTCCCAAGAGTCTCCCATTCCTCAGCAGTCTGAGGCTGGGCAACTCTTCGCCGATTTCTTCGATGACGCTCCAGTCACGTCGGGGAAACTGGATGTTGATGCGCACTCCGTCCTCACCAGCAGCCCGCTCAATGCCGAGAGGGTCAAGACCTTGAAGCATGAGATCCAAGAGATCTCCGGAGACGGCAAGCTGACGCCGATTCCGCCACAGGAGGAGCACATTCTCTTCGACAACTCGATGTACCTCTGCAACCACGCGTTTGCATCCTCGAATGGTGCAAAGCACACTGAGGTGTACCTTTGGACTGGCTCCGCAGTGCCGGAGCCGGCGGTCGAAGATGCCCAGCTGTTTGCCCGTAAGGCAGCGCGCGACGTGGGCGGCAAGCTCCTCATTATCCGACAAGGCAAGGAATGCCCCAACTTCTTCCAAGCCGTTGGCGGAATCCTTGTCACCAGAAAGGGAAGTCGTACCGACCATTCTAAGCAGTACATGCTTTGCGGCCGTCAGCATCTGGGCCATATGGCCTTTGATGAAATCGAGCTATCCATCAACAGCCTTTGCTCAGGCTTCCCGTACCTCGTCTCATCTCGGACCGGTCTTCTCTCCGGAAAGATTTTCCTGTGGAAGGGCAAGGGCTGTACCGCTGAAGAGCTCGGATGCGCCCGTCTCATCGGCATGGACCTTGGCCTGACGCCCGAAATTGAGGAGGTCGAGGAGGGCAAGGAGCCTGCCTCGTTCCTTGAAGTGTTTCCTGCACCCGCCAACGGAAAGGAGAAGAAGGTGCCGCGGTCGGCGGACCACTGGCGACTGAAGGCCAAGCACGAAAAATACGGCGTCCGATTGTTCCGCGTTGACGAGAAGCCGTTGCATACCGGCGGTAGCTTCCAGGTGAGCTCTTTATGGCCCGTTTCTTTCGTGCGACGAGTTTCGCAGGCGAGCACCACAAGTACCCAAGGACCATCCTCACCAACAGAATCATCTCCCCCGCAGAACAATGCCGGTCCTGCCTCTAACGGAGCACCGAAGCCGAACATGACGGCGGAAGTGGTGGAGATTGCCCCGTTCAGCCAGGCGGATCTCGAACCCGAGAACATTTACGTTCTCGACGCCTTCTTCGAGATTTACATGTAAGTCATCCCCCCCCCCCC
>NW_017971546.1:0-12509 GCF_001883845.1 Diplodia corticola
GATTTTTCTATTTTCAGACTACGTAGCCCTCTTTTTTTTTGTTTTTCCTTCATCGCTAAAAAGAAAACCTATTATTATCGAAAGCCCATTAACTCTTTTTAATAGTCCATTATTGTAATTCTTCTTTTAGTCCGAGATCGAGTTAAGTTCCGCGTCCATTCGTTCAACCTCCGTAGCCGTGATATCGGAGGGGGTAGGTGGCTGAGGAAGGCTTTTCTCAGCTTCCTCCTTCTCCTTAGCCTTGTTGGCCTTCCGAGTATTAGCAGACTTAACTGCGCGGTCGCGGTTCGCCTTTTTCTTAGCGTCGTCATCCACTGAAGCCTTAGCGCTGGTTTTCTTTGCATCCGTGGCCGCAGGCTTGCCACGTTGGCGCTTCGGGCGAGGTGAGTCTGGAGCGTCCGCGCCGAAATCCTCATGCTGCCTCTTCCGCTTGGCAGGTGCAGTAGAAACTAGCGACTCTTGCGAGGAGGCCTTGCCTCGACTAGAGCGCCGAAGCGGCGAGGGCTCGTCGGCGTCGCTCTCCTGTGAAGGGTTGCCGTCGTTGTCTATCGGCACAAGCTTGTTAGTTGAGTAATTTCTAACGAGTGAACGTCCGTCGGATGGTATAATTGAGCCGTTGCGAGCACGTTCTCCAAGGCGAAAGGCGGGGCGGCCGAACATACCGCGACCTTTCTTGCCTTGTCGACCCGACGTCTTGCGCGGCCCTGAGGGCTTCGACGACTCCTTCTTCGCCTTCTCCTCTTTCTCCTTCTCCTCTTTTTCCTTGGCGTACTGTGCAATAAACCTAGACTCGCCAGGCTGTTTCTTCGCAGGAAGTTTCTTCGCAGGCTGAGCTGGACGTGGTGGAGGAGCGGAGAACGTGGTGGCCGGGCCCGGGTTATTGTCGTCATCTAAGCAGTTGTCAGCGAATATGCCTACAACAAAGTACTGCAGCTATGTTGACCATAGTCAACATAGATGGACAATCACTAACCCAAGATGGGATCATCGGCTAAGGTAGCCTCGGTGGTATCGTGACTCTTCTCATTCTCCGTCGCAGATGCTGCGGTGGTCTTCTTGGACACGAAACGGTCCAGGGTTGCCTGCTTGTTGCCGTACTCGGGGGTGGCGAACGAGTTCGAGAGGCCACTAAGAGGAAGCTGAGGCCGGTAACGCGTAAGGATATTAGGACGGCCTATATGTCATGTGGTTAGTAAAACGTGTATTGGAGTTTAAATGCTTGGGGTTGCTGTAGTGGGCAAGGGATGTTGACCATGGTCAACATAGGCGGGAATGTCGGAAGCAACTTACCTTTCATGCAGAAACCCTTTTCGGTTTCCAGGTTGTCTTTGGCAGCGAGATCACGAGCGTTGTCCCACTCGTGCCTCGGAGAGCGGAAACCATAAAGACGAGTGTAGTACTCGATGCACTGGTTCACCTTAGCATTTTCAGTGCTGTCCTCTGCTTCCGCCTTGTCATCGGCGGTCTCGTCCTCGTTCTCGTCCTCCTCGTTGTCGTCGTCGTCAGGCTTCTCTTTGATTCGCGCCTGCGAGGCTAGCTGGGCTAAGGCTTTTTTAGTTGCCCTTGCTTGCAGAACTTGGTCGTAGGTAAAGTCCACCACGAGAATGTACACATCGACGATCTTTGACTGCCCCACTCGCCATAACCGACCTATGATCTGATCGATGGTGGCTAAGGACCAGTCCAGTTCCAGAATAGCCAAGTGGTGGCATGCAGCTTGCGCGTTGAAACTCGTAGACGCTGTGCGGCTAGAGCAGAGGAGAATTTTGACTTCGTCGGCCGGGTCGTTGAACTTTGCCAGGGCCGATTGCCTCTGCGGTTGGCTAAAGGCGGCGCGGATACTGTAAAAAGGGATGCCTAAGGTGGTCAAGAACATCTCAATCTCAGTTAACACCGCCGGCCAGACGGCAAACACCATCAATTTGTGGCCGCCTTCGTAGCAAACATTCTGAATGATGCCGCACAGGTCCTGCAGCTTGACTGAGGAAGAGGCCATAAGCTTGGCGCGGAGGATACGGCTGTCGTGGGGTGGATAGCCTGGCCGCGGGCGCGTGATCCGGTGGTAAAGAGAGTACCCAGCGTCGTCCTTCGAGGTGTACGTCGCCAGCTTAGCGGCGGTTATCTCCTTGGGGTTTTTTCTATAGGCGTCTAAAACAGGGTCGAACACCGCGTGACAAAGAAAGCGGTGGGCGTGCATGTTGAGAACCCCACTCGCTTTATCATCGTCTTGACGAGCCTTCTTCTTGTCCTTATCTTCGAGCTTATCGACTAAAGAACGGTGTGCGGCTAAGTAGAGGGCGGCCTGCTCAGCGTTCATGCGAAGCTCTCGAACGGTGACCTTGAAGGGCGGCACGGTCCCAGCGATGATGGTGGATTGGTTCTGACGCTTAAATACTTGCCCTTTGACGCGCCGGAGCATTATGGCCGAGAGAATTGGTCGGACCATCACCTGAATGCTGCTGCTCGTGATGGAGGCCGAGCCAATGATGCGACCGTAAGCGGATGGGTTGAGAAATTGTTGAAAGGGCCGGAGGGAGTGGCCCATGTTGACCTTGGTCAACATGCCCGTCATCTTCTCGTACTTATCGAGGTCGACAATCTCGTCGTGCTCACTTTCTTCGTCTGAGCCGGCGTCGAAGTTGCTATCCGTTTCGCTGCTAGGGGGGTTCGAGGGGAAGCTACGTTTGAGGCACTCCCAGAACAAAGTGAGGGGGCCTTTCAAATCGTATAGGCGATTCGGGGTCGGGGTAGCGGTCAAACACAAGATCTTCTCGGCGTTTAGGCGGCGGATAGCGAGATTCGTCCTTGACCTAGCGTTTTTTGCCATGTGGGCCTCATCAAGTACGACGAGGCCGAAAAGTCCTTGCAGAAGTGAGCGCATGTTGCGAATTTGCTCTTCGCTCAACCTTCCGCCGTCTTCATCGTCGCCGTCCTCAGAGTCTGAATCGGAGGGCTGGGCGGGCCTGCGTCTCGAGCGCTTGGGAGTCCTACCAACGGTGGCGTGTTGTAGGGATCGAAGACGAAGCGTTTGGTACGTCGTTATGAAGATATGCCGTTGGGTGTTCGGGTCGTTCGCGTCCAAGGCATCGACAGCCGCACGTAAGTCAGCTGCGTTGCCATCAACCAACTCCTTAAGGTCGGTCCAATCGGAGCGCGCCTTGTCGCCCATCCAGAGACGGGCGACAAGGGACGACTGAAGGCCCATCTCCGCCCTCCATCCCTGCAGCGCGACGCTAGGAATGACCAAGAGGGTCGGCTTATAACGGCGGGCCTGAACGCGAAGGTGCTCCAGCGTCAACGTGTTGACGGGCTGCAGGCGGGTGAAGTCGTCAACGAGGGTGTCTGGGAGATCTTCCTTCAGTGCTTGTTCCTCTCGTTGAGGCAGCAGAGCTTGGGCTTCTTCCTGGCGGATGGTGCGGTTGTCCTTCGGCGCCGATTTTGTAAGACGTTCCCCAACCGTGGGCAGTAAGACCATGGTACAGACCGCTTCAGCGGTCTTGCCGAGACCGACATCGTCGCCAATGATGCCGCAGCCACCACCACTCGTGAGCATGATAAGTGCCCACGCGACCGCAGGCACCTGGTAGTCCTTGAGATGGCGAAAACCAACCTTCCACTCATTCGGGACTTTCGGGTTGAACTGGAGGAGAGAACAGGCCTCGGCGAAGTCAGGCGCTTCGCTGCTGACGCTGTTTATAGCCCTCTGGAGTTCCCAGAAAGCCTCGGTCTCCAGCATCTCGTCATCTTTCTCGGGATGCTTGGTTTGTTCGACTGTGGCGGACGCCTGATGCCTGGCAACCGCGATCTCGTCGGTGTGATTGAAGGAGTGTGCTTCGTGCTCGGGCGGCGGCCAGAGCAACTGCTTCTTGGCCTTTGCACCCATTGAGAGGAGAAAGGTTTCGATGGTACGCTCGGGTAGCCTAGGCAAAACCTCGTCCGGGATGGGGTTGCCGGAGACCCGCAGGTTGTCTAAGAAAGAGAGATCGATGGACCCTAGGTCCTGCAGTGCCTCGGCTTTCTCCTGTTCTTCTGCGGCAGCCGCGTCGAGTTCCTCCTGGTCCTCTGCTTCTTCGGCGAGCATGTCCGGGTTGTTGACCATAGTCAACATAGCGGCCTGCCCCTCGTCGCTGAAACGACCTGCGGCCTCGGCGTCGGTGAGCAAATATGGGAGCAGCGCCTGCTTTCGCTGTGCCTTGGAAGTACCCTTTTCATCGTCGTCCTTCGATTTTTGTTTGGACTTCCTCCAGTGTCTAACAGCCCAGAGTGCCCGGGACCAGCTTTCGGCTGTGTATCCGCCGATAAAGCCGTTCGCTCCGTCAACGTCGTCGTCGGTGGCCTTGGGGAAGCACTCGGGGTGAAGCCTCATCAGCGTAAACATGGGGATAAGGTTGGCGACAACGGCTCGGCATGGGTCGTTGGACTGCATAAAGTCCTCTTCAAAGGATTTCCCTGTAAAGGGGAGGGTCGTCTGCTCGAGGAACTCTGCTGTGACGGGCTTCTTCTGAGTGGACAAGCGCACGATGTCGAAAACGCGGTCAATAGTAACGATTCCCTGCTGCTTGACAACGGCATAGTCGCAACCATAGTTTGCGGTACGAGATTCGTCCCACGTCTTAAGCAGCTTGTCTACGCGAGGATCCGCGAAGAACTCCTTCAGTTGACCGGTATGTTGAAAGCCGAGATAGCCGGCGAGAAGAGCGCCGTTGTTTTCGAGTCGAACAGCGTGAACGATTCGGACGCCCTTCGGATTGGAGCTGGCCTTTCTTTTTAATTCCATGGGAGGCTCAGGCTCCGGGACAGCGACAGTCTCGTCCACATTCTTCTTCGTTTTTTTCCCAGACGTGACCTTCGCCTTTGGGGCAGCGGTTTCTTCATTGTCATCCTCATCATTCCCAATCGAATTCTTCTGCGACGCTTTGGCGGGTTTGGTGCTCTTCGACGTCGCGCTGCGACCCGAAGCGGCGCTCTTCTTGGGTGGCATCTTTGCTGGAGCGGGCAATGTTGACTACGGTCTACAAATGTGGTCCGTGCGGGCGGCGGTGCTTCTTCCGGCCTAGCGCATTTTAGCTTCAGCTTCAGTGTCAAGCGCGAGTCTGGGCGCGAAAACTTTCGCCCNGCTGTGACGGGCTTCTTCTGAGTGGACAAGCGCACGATGTCGAAAACGCGGTCAATAGTAACGATTCCCTGCTGCTTGACAACGGCATAGTCGCAACCATAGTTTGCGGTACGAGATTCGTCCCACGTCTTAAGCAGCTTGTCTACGCGAGGATCCGCGAAGAACTCCTTCAGTTGACCGGTATGTTGAAAGCCGAGATAGCCGGCGAGAAGAGCGCCGTTGTTTTCGAGTCGAACAGCGTGAACGATTCGGACGCCCTTCGGATTGGAGCTGGCCTTTCTTTTTAATTCCATGGGAGGCTCAGGCTCCGGGACAGCGACAGTCTCGTCCACATTCTTCTTCGTTTTTTTCCCAGACGTGACCTTCGCCTTTGGGGCAGCGGTTTCTTCATGGTCATCCTCATCATTCCCAGCCGAATTCTTCTTCGATTTTTTCCCAGACGCGGCCTTCGCCTTTGGGGCAGCGGTTTCTTCATTGTCATCCTCATCATTCCCAATCGAATTCTTCTGCGACGCTTTGGCGGGTTTGGTGCTCTTCGACGTCGCGCTGCGACCCGAAGCGGCGCTCTTCTTGGGTGGCATCTTTGCTGGAGCGGGCAATGTTGACTACGGTCTACAAATGTGGTCCGTGCGGGCGGCGGTGCTTCTTCCGGCCTAGCGCATTTTAGCTTCAGCTTCAGTGTCAAGCGCGAGTCTGGGCGCGAAAACTTTCGCCCCGGGTTCTCTATCGCGCAGAGCGATGCAGCCTTACCTGAGTGAGGTATCGGGGTTCTAAGCCCTCGAGAATCGATATTTTTGGGTGGCGAAATGCGTGCGAACGTGTGTTGTCGGGTAAGCGCAGGGGTGGTAGGCTGCGTGTGGCAGATCGCGGCGGTGTTTGGTTTAGGGCGAGGAACGGCGCAGCGACCCGGCATATTGCGCCGCATTCTTCAGGGTCCACGGCCCTAACGCGATACGGCTAGCGTGGTTTCGGTCACGTGCGTTATGTTGACCTCGGTCAACATCACCCGCCAAAGCGCCAGGTTGGAGCTGCATCAAACGTGCACCTATCGGCCACGAACGCCCGCGCTTCATCAAAACCGATCGCCGGTATGCCGAGGGGCCCGAAGACTATTGAAGAAAAGCGGGCGACTGCCGCTGCTCGATCGCGTCGGTATCGGGAACGAAAGAGAAAAGCCCGCTTGAAAAATCAGTCGCCAGCACCCGAAGTGCAAGACACCGAAGAAATCTCACCCACGCAAGGCATTTCTGATGGTAGGGTATCACCTGAAGTTGGTCCATATGCTAGCACGTTGCTACGATTATCTACTTCGCCTTCGGTTGCGTCGTCTTATTCGCCTGCGCGCGAGACAGGCCCAGAAATGAACGAAGCTCGAGCGAGTAACGTTTCCTCGGAAGGTTCACATCATGGCGCCTATGGCCCGAATGCAGAGGATGTAGAAGCGTCCAGTCTTCTGGAAAGAGATAGTGGTAACGAGGTGAGTACCACGATAACTGGAATATCTAAGGATATTGCTGTGTTGAATTTTAGTCTTAAATTCTTCCTTTGCATTTGCGCTGACTCTGGTAATAGAACGAGCCCTTTGCGCAGGGTAGTGAGGTTATGTTGACCAGGGTCAACATCGCCCCAACTGGTGGATCGTGCTACCAAGGTGACGCAACGTCTCCAGTTAGTAGTGATCAGAACGATGGCAAATTTGACGATGGTGATGGTCACTTCGGCGATGTCGAATCTGATGTTGATGGCTCTTCTACTTCTTCGTTATTGAGTGGGATTACTCCCCTGACAATGACGTCCGCTGCTCACCCCATAATGGAAAAGCAAAGTGCAGCCGGTAATTCTATGAATGATGGAGACTTCATGCCAAGCTCATCGTCTGCGTCTACTTCATCCCAAACAAGCGACGACGACACCGATGATATCTCTTTCATTGAAAACACCGAGCAAAGTTTGGACGAGCCTGATCCTGATTGTGCCGCTCGAGACCTCGCAACGGACCTCATCCAACGAGTAAAACACTCGGACTGCATGTGTGGTGAGTCTAATATTATTAGCTGCTATAATATATTTACCAATCTAATACTAAAGCGTTTCGCGTTCTGTAGACGATTCCCCCGGCGACAGACCCCTCAACGGATCGTATTCTCTTCGCGCTTTTGTGAATTTCTGGCGCAACCGTATAACCAGTAATCTGGACACCGGTGTCACCTGTTTTCCCCTGGAATTCGACGGAATGATCCCCGCCCAACCGTCCGGACACCCGACCAACGAAGTTCCGTGGGAAGAAATACTAGCGGGCGGCGGGGAAGGAGAGAACCCTTTGCCAAGTTTGAGTTTACTTGAATCCGAACTCGAGGAAGAGGAACTACGCGACGCACCAGTTGGTCGATCTTGGGACGTGGATAGTTTCATCGCAGAGATCAACGGCTTATCTGCTTACCGCGAGGGGTTTAAACTTGCCTATCGACCACCATACATGCGGTCAATCAAACAGAATCAACGCGTTCTTATACGGTCAAGGAAACTGCATCGCACTCGACAATTACGACTGGGAACAGGAACATCTTCTTCTACGTTCTACAACTGCCATGTTTTCTTTCCTAATATGCCCGTTTGGAACGAAGAGGTCCACGTCAGTGACGTTTTCCAGAAGGAGTGGATCGATCGGATAGTTGCCCCTTCCTTAAGATTAGTCTGTCCGCCTGACGTCGTCCAACACCACCCAGTAAGCTTCCAGGATGCAGACAACAAGTCTAAGGTTAGGCGTCAAGACTTCGTGTCTGGAACAAGCGCAGCGATAGACGTGCAGTACACGATTCCTTCTAAATACCTGGCTTCTTTCTAGAGTGAAGTGGAAAAGGCGGCCCGGAACTACACCGGATGCTCTAAAGTACCACGGGACTCGTTTCAGGGCTTGTTTCTAGTTGTCTCGGGCCATAATCTTAAGCTGTCGATAAAGCGTCCGTCACTGACGGAGGCGGTAAACGACTTCACACAACACCTACAAACACACTTCTTCTACAACGACGCCTTCTTTCCAGCTCATAGTTGCTGGGTCGACTTAGCGGTTGAAGATACACCCTTAGAGCCGGGCATCACTTTACTACGAAAGACAAAGTGTCTTAATCATTGGGCCGATCAGCTTGCGTGTCCTGGGGCATCTTCAAATCGTTTTAAGACCCGATCGACGTTCTACCATTAGTCACTCACGCGAGACGCCGGGTCTACATCAGTCGAGTTAGGAGAAACAAACCTGTGGCGAAAGCAAGCTGGCATAGCCTATGCAAAGGCGTATAACATACACAAAGAATTATTCGCGTCACCTATTAAAGGGCACAGCTTGTTTAAAAACCGACTATTTGAGGGCCTAACGTTGTCCCAAGAGACTCTAGAGGATTGGTACAAAGCCAATAACCGGTTCGGACGTACTGCGCAGCAGAACCTACGCGAGTTGCTTCGAAAAGGATATACAGCCTCTAAGAAGCATGTTGTCGATGCTCTCCACGGTTCTCAAACGTACAGCTTTAGTGTCCGACAAGAATACCGCTTTCGACTCGATATTCTGACTGCTGCCCTAAGCAGAGAACGGCTGGCAGATAGGGGCACGATGTTGACTACGGTCAACAACACCGTACCCTCGGTGGCAGAATCCACCACTGCTCATAAACCGTTTTAGACGTTGTCCACGCCAGACGCTAATAATTTTACTACGTACCAGCTTAACCGTTGGCTCTACTGTCTTAAGGCTCTGGCGAGTCAGACAGTGCATAGAAGCGGATCTATATCGCAAACGCCAATGGAGCAGCAATTAGTAAATGCGGTTATGGCTGCCAGCATAGTGCGTATCGCGTGTCTCTCGCTCGGTGGCGACCCTAAAGATTTCAGATCTATATGGGTTTCGAGGCTACGCGGGAAAAGCGACGATGATTCTAACGAGGATTATTCTGAAACTGGGAGTGACTCTAAGCTGGCGGTCTCACGTGGAATTCCGACGAGACGTCACATTAGTCTAGGGCTAAAAGATTACGTCGAGCGCTACGGTGTTGCGTGGTTCCCTTCCAAGCATGTTCTATGGCAAGGCGCTGTCCCACGGTACACAGAAGAAGCACAAAGCAAACTAGCGCTCTCCGTCAACATTTTACGTAGGTCAAAGAAGAACGAAAAAACCCAGAATGAGATGGAGCGTCAAAACGCAACATTCATTACCTTCCGTCATTTCATCCGCGCGAATATGGACGAGGAGAACGTCGTTCTGGAGTTAGCCGCCGGCTTAGTAATCAGGGAATTCGTTCTAACCGTCATCAACTCGCTAGAAGATGATTGGCTGAAACACCGTGCGTGCCTAGAAGCAGAAATACTAAGAGAAGCCGAACGTTCAGATAGTAGCTTGGACTACTACTTCCCTTCTAAGAACGAAACTTCTAAACGGGATAAATTTCTAGCCATCGGCCGCTTCGGGCAGAATCTCTCGGACTCTGAAATGGACGGGCTCTGTGGTTTGTCACTTAAAATACTCGAACGGCTGCTTAATTATAGCCCGCGGCATGTATTAGCGCGTCGACAACCCCGGCGTGGGTCTCAACGGTTTCCGGTAAACGACGGAACATAGAAAGAGAAGATAAGGCATCTATTCGATGTCTCGATAACACCTAAATGGAAAAGTACGCCGTTTCGCCGACTAACTACTAAGCTTCGAGCCATATTACAAGATAAACTCCCCACCATGTCTATCGAGAAATTCGACGAACGGCTTATTACAAAGGCCTCCATCTATCTTCTTGCGGTTCCTCAGTTCACGTTCGATTCGTTACTACCGAGGCGACAAGGAATACAACCGATATACGCTATCGGTTTCATTACTACCGCCTTACCTGAGTCTCTACTACGAGATATCATTCGGGACATTTGGCATATTAAGAAGCCTAGTCGTAGGCATATCTTTCAACTTCAAAGCCAATCCTCCACCGATAAAACGTGGACGAGAGTCACTTTAACACCTAATATAAAGCGGGCGCTCCAAACCGCTTTTAAAAATGGTGATCTTAATACTCAGTACGAATGGAGAAAATCGGATTGGGGTCAGCTGGATGACTATCAAGATAAGTCGATTATTTACCGGCGAAAGGATTTTCATTTAAATTCTATTTTTAATCAGGTTGTTGCAGAATTTCTTTACGAGATCGAAATGTCTCTTTTTCAACCTTTATTATAATCGTTTACTGCTCTTTTTTTATTACTTTCTATATCTCTCTACCGGTTATGTTGATCTTAGTCAACAAATTTTTTATAATGTATATAAATTAATCTCGTCACCTTCTTAGCCTTCTTCACGATACACCTCACTTTCTCTTGCCTCATCTACGAGTTTTATAGCACTCTACCCACCTAAGATACGAGTTTCTCACCTAAATCCCGGCTTCTTCTACCGAAAATATAAGTAAAGAACCTAAGCGCGCTCCATACTCGACTTATACTACGGTATAAACCGCTCTTGAAGTGAGGCCAAAGTGAGGCCAGATAAGGCCAAGGCCAGAATGGTGTAGCTTAAAAAAAAGGTTGACCTTAGTCAACAACGCCTGCAATCGACGTAAAGCTGTTGCTAATAAATCTCTACAAATAACAGAAGAATCGGAGGCCTCGTACGATCAGACGAAGAGGCCTAATGCCCTTCAGCTTTTAATGGCAACATCAGCGTCTAGCAAGAAGTTTCCGAAAGGCCCTAAGCGTGTTTTCGTGTCACGAGATGCGTCAAAGGACCAGCCAGCGACACAGTCTACTCATAAGCGAAGACGTACTAGCGAGTTGGCTGCTTCCGATTCCTCTCATCCTGCGCCGGGCTCTTCTAAGTCGCCACATCTATCATCATCATCATCATCATCATCATCGTCTACATCAGGTCTGCTTAAGCCGTTGCGCTTATCGCCTACGCCGGGTCCCTCAGAACCTCTTCGTCGATCACCGGGGTTGGGTTCTTCTAAACAGCGACAAACACCTCTAACGCCCAACGATACGTCTAGCGTGTCTAGCGTTCAGCGTGATCCCAACAAGACCTTTACAACAGTACCGATAAGCAACTGGGGTATGCTAAGCAGCAGTAAGATATATTAGTTTATCGGCTCCAACATTAACCCGAAACTCTTTCGTCAGAACACTCCTCACTTCTCTGGGAACATGGATAGTCCTTCGGACTAACAAGGGTGCGAAATCCTCTTCATTTTCTTCTTCATTTTCGGGCGGGAAATAATTGTCTTGGGGGTTGGCTGTTTATGAAGTTATGCCTACGATATTAACTACGGTCAACATCCACTGCGCTATTAGACTTCTTTAAAAAGTAACACAATTCATACAACGGATCAAACGGATTAAAATTGAATGAAAGATGTTGACTACGGTCAACATAACGCTACTAGGAAGTGCAAAAAGTCTAGCGTCTATCTAACCTAATGTAATTCTAAATCCGTTCGTCGTCGTCTTCTAGCGGTCTATCGCCGCTCATAACCATTCTTTTTATCCACTCGCAGGTGTGTGTGACGCATCGGTTCTGTCCTATGCCTAAGTCGTCGGTGTTGTACCAAACTCCTAGTAGTGTCGCCTGGGCTTCTGCAAAGGCCACGAGTCGTTGTTAATAGCCGAGTAGAACATCCCTTCGTCGCTTTGAAGCCGCGTCTGGCACCGGATCGCAGTCGTAGATAAGCAGGTGCTTGCCTCTACCTTTACTACCCGTAATAACTACAACTCCCCAGCAGTGCCACACCTAGTCCTACTAGTTGGCAGCCACCGTGCTTTCCACTATCGTCGTAAACAGTCCGAGCTATATTCGTTTACCATACTTCTTTCCTTTCTAGAACTCGGTAAATGTACTTATCTCGTTTACGTTAAGTAGGTAGGGGGTCCAGTTTACGCGGTCTATTCCGGTGTGAAATACGACTAGTCTTCCATAGACGAATAGACCACCTAGGTAGCCTTCGAATTATTCTAGAAATGCGTAGAATTCTGGGGCAGGGGCTTTCGGATCGGTGGGTCCTAAAATAAGGTAGAGGGACGTGTCTTCGTCGTAAGTCGTTTATAGGCTTTGCGACCGGTCTTCTTATAGTAGAACACTATTCTTTAAGCCTTCGTATGGCATTTTAAAGGATAGAAAACTAATCAAAGTCCCAGAGTAACGAAGTAGGTAAAGATTAGTATATTTTTCATGCGGTTAGTAGTGCGCCGCGCATTCGCTTAAGGACCCCGCGTCACGCTTATTTTCGCGCAGGGGCCAGCGTCACGTTTTTCGCGCAAGGGCCAGCGTCACGCTTTTCCAGGTAGGCTTCCAGTGCGCCGCGCACTGCGCAAAGGGCCAGCGTCACGCTTTTCGCGCAAGGGCCAGCGTCACGCTTTTCCAGGTAGGCTT
>NW_017971546.1:12721-116060 GCF_001883845.1 Diplodia corticola
CGCAAAGGGCCAGCGTCACGCTTTTCCAGGTAGGCTTCTAGTGCGCCGCGCACTGCGCAAGGGCCAGCGTCACGCTTTTCCAGGTAGGCTTCCGGTGCGCCGCTTTTCGCGCAAGGGCCAGCGTCACGCTTTTCCAGGTAGGCTTCCGGTGCGCCGCTTTTCGCGCAAGGGCTAGCGTCACGCTTTTCAAGGTAGGCTTTCGGTGCGCTGCGCATTGCGCAAAGGGCGAGCGTCACGCTTTTCTAGGTAGGCTTCCGGTGCGCCGCGCACTGCGCAAAGGGCCAGCGTCACGCTTTGCCAGGTACGCTTTAGGCTTTAGTACGCTGCGCACTTACGCTTACTTCTACTAAGCTTTACGCAAGAGTTGCGCTTAATGTTGACTATAGTCAACATTCTAGTAGAGTATTATAAAGAATCGATAAACGAAATATTCGAAAATTTTGGTGTTCGAAAATTTTGGTGTTCGAAAATTTTAGTGTTCCAAAATTTTCGCTAAGTCCTACGGTTTCGGCCCCCACGCCCCTCTAAATCTAAACAACTTAGACTTATAATAACCTACCCTTCTAATAGAGCTATCGCTATCGTAGTCGGCGAGGCTAGAGCCGGGGCTAGAGGCCGTAAATAACGTAGTAGAAACGGATACGAATACGACGCTATAGACGGACGATTAGTAACGAGACTAGCTTAATACTAGAAGACTAGATAGTATATATAGCGGTAGAGCGGGCGGTAGGGCGGGCGGTAGAGCGGGCGGTAGAATAGACGGTAGAGTAGGCTACGAGGCGCTACTATTAATAGTAGTAATCTAGCTATCGAGAATAACGATAGAGAACGGTTCTCTTTTCTCTCCGTTACTACTCGGCGTAGCGCCGTCTAGAATAGTCTTTACTAAGACCGGGCCGGGCGTATATAGATTCGGGGCTAGGCCGGCGACGAACTCGGCTAGAATAGACGATTAGAGCTCGCCTAGCCTCTATATCTAGAACTTCTTCTTAGCGTAGTAGTCGTAGGCGGCGGATATAGACTAGTACGTCGTATCCGCGATACCGTTAAGATAGAAGCTAATAGTTATAAGCCTATACGTTCTCGTTATTAGAAGGTTTACTAGAGCGGTCTCGTTAGTATAAAGGTCTAAGCTCTTAACCGTCGCCCGAACGATATTCGTCTAGTCGAAGAGATAGATTACGTAGCCGTACTTACTCGTTCCGCGCGCTAGGCGGCCGGCCTACTAGACGAGCTCTACTATACTATAGACGCCGCTAAACGCGAATAAAGCGTAGCCTAGACGCTTAAAGTTTATCCTATTTTCGGCGGCCGGAGTAGCGACGAGGACTAGATACTCGCCGAACGCGAACTTAGCTAAGACCGACTTTCGCTTCTTCTAGCCTAGGCTAGCGTAGTAAGATAGAGCGCTAAACTCGCCGAGAATATCGTATACGCGGGCGGCGTTCTTATAGATCTTAACGTAGACGATCGTCTTCTAGCGGCGCTCGATCTACTACTAAACGATAGAATAGATAATAAAGCCTTACCGCTCGTAGAGGACCTCTATAAACTAGAAGCTAATATTCGGCCGAGCGTACGGCTTTTAATACTCTACTATCTACGAGCGGCTTATATCGAACGAGCGTAATAGCGCGGTAAGTATATACGACGATAGCGAGCCTAATAGAAATACGAGTAAAAGCGATCTCGGGTCTCGCTAGTATACGAACCGTCTAGCGTAAATACGTAGCTACTCTATATCTTCTAGTATCTACCGCTATCCGGCGTCTATCGCGTAGATATACGCCTTATCGAGTATAACGTTCCGGACTATATCCGCCTCTACTAGAGACGCGAAGAAGGTTCTAAACGAGTTAAACTAGGCGGACTTAGGCGTAACGAGAATTAAGTCGCCGATCTTCTAAAGTCTATTCGCCCGATACTCTACCGCTTATAGGTCTATCTAGGCGAGCTCGCGTCGTAAATTACCGCGTAGCGCTAAGAAGGGTATAATTATAACGCTATAAAGACTCTAGTAGAGAAATATTAGTACTATCGCTACCGCCGTCTTACTTCCGCCGATAGAAAGAACGACGACGACGTTCTTCTTCTTAAATACCGCCGCCTAGATAGCGTCGTACTATCTAGACTTAAAGTCGGCGTTAGACCCGTATAGCTCGCGTAGGCCCTCTAGAACTTAAACGTCTAAGATCGCGTCTATTATAGAGTTCTACTCCTCCCGCGTATTCTAAACTAGACGTTACTTCCGCCTAGAACTAACGTATCGTACTAAACCGCCTCTCTACGCTAACGGCGGGGCCTACTACCGCTAGCGGTCGTCTTTCTAGGCCCCCGCGACGACTAACGTATTAGTAGCGGCGCGAATAGCGTCTATATTCTAATAAGCGTCCGCGATTTATAGCGTAATATAGTCGTTTAATATTCTACGTAGTTCTATTAGTATTTACTACTCTTATAAAGCTATATAAGAGTGTATTTTAATATAGCGCGTAAGGTAGCGAGAAAGCGAGAAAGATAGAAGAGAGAAAGAGAAAAAAAGAGAAAGAGAGTAACGGCGCTTATTAATTAATATTAGCTTTCTCTACGATAGAGCGAGAAGAAGAATCTATTAATTAATAGATATAGCTCTCTTACGCGTAGCGGTATATATTTACCTATATATTCGTATACGTATTAATATAACGTACTAGAACTAGTTAACTTACCTTAAATTCGCGCCGTCGTTAATTTTAAATAATATATACTATAGGCGGCTAACGAGCGTTATAGCTCTAAGCGTACGGCCGTTAATATCGGTAATATTATCCGCCGTAATAGCGTAGTAGTAGTCCTTTATATCTCTAGAATAGCCTACTATAATAGTATTAACGATATATTCGTTATTTTCTATAACCGTAGCCGTAGCGCGAAGGTACTTTTACTTAATAGCGATAGCTATATCTCGCTAGGCTAGAATCTTAATTAAAATATCGAGGTAGCGGTTCGTAGTAGTAGCTAGAAGATTAGTTATCTATAGAGAGATAATACGGCCGTTTAAGTAGATAAAGAACTTAGCGATTAGAATTAAGTACGCGTTAGAGGCGTTAGATACGTTAAAAGTATTAGAAGTATTAGAAGAATAGCTATCGGCCTTCGCGGCGTCTATAAGCTCGTCGATAGTAACCGCGAGTAGTTCTTTAAGAAAGGGCCTAATATCGGCTAGAAACGCGATTATAACGCGGAAGAGAGACGGCGATAATACGCGCGAGATTATCTTAGACCTTTAGTAGATAGAGTCCGTCTTATTATACGCGGATATAGCGAGGACGTAGTTTTAGTAAATATAGAAGTTCCGCCTAGACTATATAAAGTTAACGGCTTTAAGCGCGTATACCTCTATTCCGCGCCCGGAGATATCGTAGGTAATATAAACCGCGACGATAAGATCGCGTAAAAAGCCGTTAATAGTCTATTAGTAAAGTTTTATCTAGATTTAGTCGAAGGTAGATATTAGCCCGAAGGGCTACGGCTCGCTACTAAGTATAGCCTCGGCCTCGATTTCGACTTCGATATAAAACGACTAGAAGCTAGGCCTATTTAGGGCTAGATATTACTTCGCCTAGTAGTATAGCCGTATAAATCTACCGCGTAGCTCTCTATTAGAATAGAGATTAATAAAGTTCGTATTATAGTCGGCTAGATTAAAGTCGTTAGTAAAGTCCGCCAAATCGCGCGAGTTAAAATATATAACGTATTTAACGGGCTCGTAGAATACTAGCTACGTAACCCGCTTCTTAAGCTAATAAATAATATCGGCTATTATTATAGCGATACTAGAGAGAGAGATTTTTCTTTTATCGTAGATTAGACTCTCGTAATCTAGCTTCTAGTAGACTAACGGCGCGACGTAAAACTTTCTTCTAATCGTCTTCGCGTAGGTTCTTAGCGTATATACGGCGTCGAAGACGGTTAATATACTATAAAAGACCGTCTAGCGCGCGTAGTTCTCGGCCTTCTTAATAGATAGTAGCTTATCGACGGCCGCCGCGGTTAGGCGCTCGAGAAGAATATTTATAAACTCGTTTAGAGCGAATAAGCGTAGAACGTAGATAATAGCTAAAAGCTTTAGCTAATACTCGACTACGGTCTTCTACGTACGCGTCTTTTAGTAGTAGCTAAGTAGGCCGGTATAAAAGAAAAGCGGGTTAGACTACTTATCGCGTAAGGCGTTATAGCGGAGTATAAACTCTATTATCTCGTTTATAGCCTATTACGCTACTATTAGCTTAAGGGTAATTTTAACGCGCCGCGCGGTGTCTACGACTATCGTATTATCTACTAGGGCGGTCTAAAGGGCGTAAATACTATTTTATAGCGGTCTCTCGTCGGTAACGCCTATCTTATTAGTAAGATAGAATATCTAGAGTAGAAATACGAAGAAGCTTATCTACGTATTAGCGTACTTTTAGGCGGTCTTAGAGCGAATAATACTTAAGAGCTTATAGTTTTAGTTAGAAAAGATAAGACTATTAAAGATCTAGCGGAATATAGACGGAAACCCGTCGATCTAGAAAGATAGCTAGAGTAGCTAGAAACGCGTATATATAGCTAGATAAAAGTTTATATAGATATATACCTCGCCGCTATCTTAATTTATATTTATTATCTTAACGAGGGAGTTTATATTCTTACCGATAAACTTAGCGGGCTAATTAATATAGCTATATTAGAGGCTAATATTCTCGCGCGCTAGGGCTTCTAGAGCTCTAGTAATAGCGTTACGTCTCTTCTAGTAGAAGTAGGCGTAGGCCTAGCTAATCTAGACCCTTTAGTAGCTATTCTCTAGTACTAGCTTCGCTAGTATACCGCCGGCCAAGACGGATATCTCGAAGAATAGTTATCGGGCGGGGCTAAAGACGAAGGATATAGTAACTAAATACGCCGATAGAGTAGTAACGTCTATCTTAGGCGCGCCGTAAGCCGTTTAGAGATAGCCCGCTATCGTAGTCTAGCTAGAGTAGACGTATTAGTAGCTATCTAGATTATACGTATAGCGGTAGCCCGTTTTAACTTCTAGTAACGAGTAGTACCCGAAGATATAGACGAAGTAGATACGATCTTAGTCTTCGTAGCTTATCGCGTAATTCTAGATACGTTACGAGACTAAGAACGGCTTAATCGAAAGTTTTAGATCGTACTAGAATTAAAGATATTAGCGAATAGATTTCTACGGCGCGTTAATTCCCCGCTTATACGCCTTATAGATAAAAAGCTATTAGTCCTTATTAAATTATAGTATTAGGTAGTTAACCTCTAGCGCGGTTAGATATATATCGTTAATATTACTACGGTTAGATATAGCTACGTAGTAAATAAGGGGTAATTAAAGCGGTAATAGAGAAGAAGAGAGAGAGAGAGTAAGTAAGTAAATAAGAGAAAAAGTTAGAGCGGATATAAGAGAGAATTAAAGTACTAGAGAATTAGAGAAAGAAAACGGCGAAGGCTTTAATAATAGTAAGAAAATATTAGCGCGAAAGCTCTATCTTATCGTATATAAGAGGAGCTAGGCGTTTTCTACTCTATTTTATACGTAGCTTCCCTCGTAGTCGCCTTATAACTAATAGCGTATAAAGCTACTATTAGATATTATAGCGCGATCTATTAATTAATAGAACTAGTCTTAACTAAGTTATAATTACGGTCTATTAATTAATAAAGCCCGCTCTACTATCCTAGTAAAATATTCTATTAAAACTAATAGGCCTATATAACTAAAAGTTTAGATATTCTAACTAGCCTACTACTTTAATCCTAATTAACTAGTAGTTAAATATAAGGGGTATAGGGCTATTAATAACGGCGCTTCTACGTTATAGGACTAGAGCTTTCGATTTCTATAGCCTCGTTAATTCTCTCCCCTCTCTTTTCTTCTCTTTTAAATTTTCCTCTCTTTTTCTTATCTTTTTTATACCTCTATCTCTTTATCTCTTACTATCGCTTTTTAATTTCCTTATTCTTTATTTCGTACTATAAGTAGTAGGTGGTTTATAGTATAGCCGGCTACTCGATATTATTATAGAAATAGCCTAGACGTTACTTTTTATTCGTTATTATCTTATCGATCTTACGAACTATTAAGCCGTTTCTATATTTAGATTTACGTCGTAAAAGTTAGTATATTAAATCGAGAAGAGAAGAATATAGAAGGAAATTAGATAGTAGGCTAGAACTACTATTATAGTAGTAGTAATACTACGGTTTTTCTAGGTTTCTTATCGGGCTCTCGCTAGAGAGTAAGAGATTCCGTTAGTTCCTACTCTAGTAGGCGGGAATCTAGACGTTCCGGTCCGAAAGAAGTAGAAAAGAATATATATCGACTACTAAAATTATAACCTCTAACTTAAATATATAAACTTCCGTAATACTTCTCTCGGGCCGAGTTCCTCCCGGCTAATTCTCTAAAGTCCCTACCGCCTTCCGTAATAGCCCCGCTATAATTCTTTCTTTTAGTAACTAGCACGCTCTATCGTGCCTAAAACCCTCGAAATACCTTAATTAGCCCTAACCCTCTCGATTAGGTAACTTACCCGGCTAAACGTTTCTCTACTCGCCGGCGTACTTAACCCCTTAACCACTATACGTACGGACTATCTAGGCTTCTAGTTATATTCCGCCGATTCTTCTCTAATACCTCTTCTTCTTCTTTACCCGTTATCTAAGGTAAGCTTTCGTACTTACCCTCCTCTTCCGCGGGCTTTTAGTATTACTCTTAGAACCTCCTCTTTATCTTTATAATTCTTACGTTCTCTTTACTCTTCTTTCTTACCTCCTCGCTACTATCTTATCTATTCTTTATCTTCTTTCTTGGACCCGCCTCTTAACGCCTTAGATTTCTAACTCCTACTTTCTTTTTAAGTTTCCCTTTCTTCTATTAGTACTTCCGTTACTAACTTCCGCCCCTTCTAATACTTAGTTCTACGGGTCTTTACTATTAATATACGTATCGACTCTTAGGTTAGTTCTTTCTTCTAGTTCCTAATTCGGGTTTCGTCCGTAGCTTCTTCGGAGGATTCCTCTATTTACCTTAAGTAGGAGCCTAAGAATATTTCTATAGAGCACCCGCGTACTACCTATAAAAAGCCGCCCGAGGTTTCCGAGGATACTTCGCCTTTCGAGTATACCGAGGTCTCGTACTTCGACTAAAAGATCTCGGAACTTACTTCTCCGGCCGAGCGCGAAAAGTCCCGCCGCTTCCGCTATACGAGCCCGGACCTAGATAATAACGATAAAGAGAAAGATTACGAGAAGGCTTAAGAAGATACTTAAGCCGCCTTAAAAGCCTCTAAGAAGAATCCGACTTTCGAACTCTCTAAGCCCGTAAAGCGAACTCTAACGACTTCCGGCTCGTCCCGCCGCGATTCTCTTTAAACTCGCTATATCGACGCGGCGTACGCCGCTAACCGTACTCGGGCTAATAAAGTTCTAGCGAACCCCTTAATCCTCTTCTCGTTTCGTACTATCTCGGGTTTCGGCGATTTCTAGGTTTTCGTCGTCGATCGTCTAACTAAGCTTAGTTCGTCCCGTCTTTATTTCTCTTTTTTCTATAGTTCCTAACGTTCTTCTAGCTAAGTTCTAGGCGTTATTTACTTAGGCTTAGGCCGCTACCCTCGAGGAGATTAACGAGTCGGTTAGAAAGAATACTAGTTTTAAGAAAGATAACGGTAAGTTACTCGTCTAATTTATTTTTTCGACGCTAGCGGCTTCTTCTTTTCTTCTCGGCTTTTAGCGAAACTCTCTTACTTATACTATATCTATTTCTCTAGATTCCGAGGCGGTCTTTTAGGCTTCGCTTACTTCCGCGGATATAGAGATCGTTTCTAAGACTCGTTCTATAGATCTTCCATTCTATATTACGTATACTAGAGCCGCCCTAGTATCGTACCGCTAGATTTACGCGAGTCTACTAACGTACGTCTAGAAGTCCCTAGTTAGTACTACTTAAAATACTACTTTCCCCTTGGAGGTCTAGCCCCCCCTCTTCGACTCTAACGGATCTTATCTAATCGCTATTCGGGACCGTAGACGCCTACTCGTAATACTCCGTATACGTTAGACGGAACGGGTTTCTAACTCTTATATCTACTATATAGTCCGCGGTTATCCGTATATCGTTTAGAAGAGCTCTAAGCCTTCTAAGGGTTTTTATAGTAGCGACTACTATCTTTAGTACTTTCGTATATACTTGATATATTTCCTAGTAAGTTTTACCCCCTTCTTCTTTAAATTCCCGTACTAACTCGATTTTTTTAGGATATTAACCCGTCGAAGCGTTATATCTCTAGTCCCGTAACTCTCTCTTCGCGGAAGCGCCGAGAATTAGTTAGCTTATCTAAAGTTTTAGAGCGCGTTTCTACTAAGTATAGTTTCTCTAGAGTCTTTCTTTACGCCGGCGGATTCTCGGACTTTACTCGTGCTAGCCTTCTAGCGCCTCCTCCGCCGGTTCTATCCGCGGCTTTTATCCCTCCGGAGCTCGTTTAACGTCTTTCCGTTATAGAGGACGCTATCCGGAGCCTAATTTCTAAGGTCGATAGGCTTATATTCCGGGCTAACTCGGACGCGACTACGATTTAAGACCTCTAAGGCCGTATTCTTACTTTCGAGAAAACCGTTTAGGGATTCGCTTATAACCGTAATACTCTCTTTCGGAATCTCGAGGTACTTACGACCGCTACCCGGGAGTTATAGAAGCGCCTCTAAAATCTCGAGGATAAAGTTAAGGACTCTCGTCGTAGCCGTAGAACTCGTCGCCGTAGATAGCTTTCCCCGGTAGTATCTTCTTCTATTCTCGGACTTCTTCTTCTTCCCGATACCCTACTAGCGTGCCTTTATAGTAAAATTTATACTTTTCTCCTTAGGGTTACCTCTAGTTACCTCCTCTTTTATATCTTTTTAGGCCGGGGTCTTTAGATTTTCTAAGTCTTCTCTTACTCCCTTTAGGAATTCTATTTCTTCTTAGGGAATCTTTCTTTTCTTTATATAATTTAAGATAATTTTATATCGATAACTAACCCTCTCTTCTAGAAACTTACTATAGCCCCGTTTATAGCTTTCGCGGAATAAAGACGCCGTAGATCTTACTAGGTTCTAATAGCTTTCTTATAGTATTCTAACTCGGTAGGTTTACTTTTCTTAGTATCTTCTTAGATTCTTCCTCGCTAACTTCTTCTTCCCGCGCTTCTTCCCGCGGGAAAAATCGCTTTAAACGGTCTTCCGCGATCGTTTTCTAGAGCACTAATCTATTAAGCTCGAAAAGCCGATACGTCCCCTTCGGGAGTATCTCGTAGACTAGGTAAGATTCTAGCCACTAATACGAGAGTTTAACGGAATAGCTATATTCCTAACGGGTATTATATAAGAGGACTATATCGCCCTTTTAGAGTCTTTCTAACCTACTTCTCTTTCGGGAATTTTACGCCTCTTTTCCTATTTCCCGTATTCTTCGAAGATATAAGATTACTTCTTTTAGATCTATATCCCTTATTTCTAGTTGCCTTACTCGTATACTAATAAGATCCTCGGTACTATAATTCGCGGCCTACGGAAGGACCGCCTATATCGAAATATCGAGTTTAATTAGTAGAACCGCCTCGGCCCCGTATATAAGGTATATAGGGCTTCGTCTAATACTACCCCGAACTATTATTCGGTCTACCTAAAGAGTAGCGTAGAAGTATTTTATCTAGCTAAACTCTAAGCCGTCCGTAAGTTTTAATAGCGTAGCTAGAAGCGGACGATACTCGGCTTCTACTATTCTATTCGATATAGAATAATACGCCGATACGGTAATCTTCGGAACTCTATACTTTCTAAGTAGGATTTCGATCTACTTCTAGTTCTCCGGCCCTTCGTCCGTTACTACCCGTAATAGACAACCGTACTAATATAGTATATTCTTCTAAAGAAACTTCGTAACGGCTTCCGAGGTCGCCCTTTAGAGTATTCTTACTTCTATCTATCCCGAGAGTACTTCCCGAACCTCTACGTAGTACTTATATACTCTATCCCGCGGTATATATATAACGTCGACGTAAATCTATTACTATATTACTATTATCTAAGCGGGATTTAACTCCTCCGCGGCTCGGTTACCCGCGCGCCGTTAATATTCCTCGTATATTCGATAGTAAAGTTTTACGTCCTTTTAGAGCTCTTTCTAATAGTACTAGTCTATAATCTTCTAATAGGTCGCCTCTCTACTATAGTATTCTATCTCTTCGTATATCTTCTATAGGACTTTATTCTAGTCCTTCTCCTTATCTACGACTCTTTAGAGGGGGTTAAGACTCCTAGCCTTTCGAAATAGAGTCCCGTCCCGGAGGATATACTTAAGCGCTTCTATTTTAAAGAAACGGCGTTTATATCTTATTAGTTCTTTAGAAACCTTTAAAGTTCTAAGAAATTCCGCGATCCTTCCGTACTTTCTATTATATTCTTTTATAAATCCCGTAGCTTCTATCGCGTACCGTATCTTCTCTATACGAAGGAGGGCCCGATCTAGAAAGTCGTTAATATCTTTCTCTTATTCCGCTTCTTTTCGGTCGTCTTCCGTTTCCGGCCTTCTAGACAGCCTATTAAAAGTAGTATATTTTACTCCCGGAATATAGACCATCTTAAAGTTAAATAGTTGGATATACGCGATCTAGCGGTTTACTAGTACTCCCGGAATATTTAAGGAACTTCGGTTTAACTAAGCGATAAGCGTCTAGGCGTCTAGCTCTAGACGGAAATATACTTTATATAGATAGTTCCGGAACTTCTTAATCGCCTTTAAGATACCGTAATACTCCTTCTTCTCGGTATTATAGTTTACTTCGGCTCTCTTCTAGATTCCGCTCTCGTATCTTATAGGATATCTTTTCTAAGGATCTATCTTATCTTTTTATATTAATACCGCTTTCTATCCGATTCCGCTTACGTCTACCGCTAGGATAATAAGTCTTTCTAATTCGTAATCGATAGTTACTAGAGCCGGGGCGGACGTTAAGACCTATTTTAGAGATTTTATCGCTTCTTCTTAAGCTAACTCCTATCGGAATTCCTAGTCTTTTTATAGTAAGAAGTAGAGGGGTTCCGCGATTACCGTAAAATTTCTAACCTAAACGCGGTAGTAAATATAGACGCCGAGAAAACCTCGAACTTTCCGTATATTAGTATAAGTAAGCTAGTCTAGAATCTTAACGATTCTCGCGGAGTCCGGGTATCGTTTTCTAGAATTATATACGTATCTAACGATCTTTAAGCCGTTCTTATACTAGTAGTTCTTTACTTCCAAGGTAGTTAAGCCCGCTAGTTCTAGAAAGTATAGAACTCTATCTAAGTTCTAGACGTGCTCTATTACGTACCGCCTTACTCGAGGTAGATCTAGAACTTCTTTTTTATCGTATATTATTCGAGGCCCTTTTACGCTAATATCGTCTAGAAATACTCTTCTAACTCTAGGAATTTTATCCTCGAGTATCTTATTTATAATCCGGACGAACTACGCTACGGAATTTGTTTCTTTCTACGGGAGGGTGGTTATCCGTAGTAGTCTAAGCGGTATTTAGAATTTCGTTAGATCTCTATCTTTCTCCACTAGCGGAACTTAGTCGTAACCGGAGAAAAGATCTAATAATAACGCGATCGCTAGTCCCGCGAATTTCTTAAAGTATTCGTTAGCCGCTAAAGAGAGGTTTACGTTCCTAATAGTAACTCTATTAATATCTATAGCCGTATTTACTAGTCGGTATTAGCCCGGAGCTTTCTTTACCGTAAGAAACTACGGGTTCCGGTAGAATTCTTCGTATCTTTCTAGAACCTCCGATCTTAGACGATCGCGTAGTATATCTTCTACGAGTCCCGATAGGGCTCTAGGTACGATATACTCTAGCTTCTACTATAGCTTATACGCGATTATCTTAATTCGTTACGGGGGTACTACTTTCGAGTAGACTTCTCCTTTTTCTTCGAAGGTCTACGATAGTACCGCCTCTCTTCGTAGTATTATCGCGACTAAGAGCTTTCTTTCCTCGAGACGAATATCCCTAATTAGAAGGTTCTTCTCCCGGTCCTTCGTTAGGCGAAATCTTAGGGGTTCCTTATATATTCTAGAAATTAATACCGAGTTATACCCGTTTTTAACCTTCGGGGCTATTAACCCCCTATAATACTTTTCGAGAACGGCCTTCTTCTAATTCTTTCTACTAGCCGGCGTCTTATCTCTCTTAGTCTAGTTTATCGGTCTTATCTTATCCGCCTTTCTTTTATACGCTGTGCGGACGGCACTCTCTCTCTAGTAACTTTCTACGGTAGGTGGTAACCGAAATAGGTAAGATTTCGTAAACTCGTCTATCCTCCGCGATAGACGAAAGTCCCCCGCTTAACTATACCCCGGACGGAATCGCGGGAGGTTCTTCTAGAGAATTCCTCTTTTCTTCTTTTCCGGCTAGATCTTTATAAGCGTCGCCCGGACTACTAACCTATAAGATCGTTTTCCGCCCCCGGTAATAGAAAGAGTTCCGCTTAGGTTAATAGAGATAGTTAGTTCTTAGTATACGGACCTACGGCCCTCTAGCTAACCCGCGTCTACTAGTCTTCGAAATATATCGTATACTCGTAGAAATCGTCGGGAAGGTTCCTTTTCTCGATAAACGTCTTTCTAATAAAGGGTCTTTCTAATAGTAGCTTCTCGCCGGGGGCCTCGGAAACGAATAAGGGATACTTTACCTTAATTCCTCTAATCCGGATTAGGGCGCGTTCTATAAGTTCTATAAGAGAGGTCTTCTTTTCGTTAGCGGATCTTATCTAGAGCCGCGGATTCTAAGTTATAGAGAAATCTATTTTCGTATATAGCTCGTAGGTAATTATATATATCTCGATACCCCTATTAATTACCGCGGGATACTCTAAGTCTCTAAGCGACGCGCGTACTTTTAGGCTAGAAGAGGTATATAATTTCTCGGTACGTAAAACCGCTTTCGTGCTATAGTTAACGGGACCTTAGATTTCTTTAATAGAGGCCCTTAGGACTTTCGCCTCTATCTTCGGAAGTCGGGTAGTTCTAAAGATTAGCTTTCTAAGACGAGGTAAGGCACTAAGAACGTCTATTAGTCGGAAGATACGCGGCTTAAAGAATAAATCCTAGAGAAGTCGTTCCTCGCTAGCTTTTCTTAGAATTTCTTCCCGGAAATTTACTCTTTTCTAGTACTCTTCGGACTAGAACTTTAGTTTATCGATTTCTATTTTATCTACCTCGGGCTTAGTATAAGCTCTACTTCGGAACTTCTTAGAACTAAAAAGCTTCTACTTCTACTCTACTCGTATCGTTATCTCCTTCTAGCCCGCGGCCGTACGAACTTCTATATAATATCCCTTAGATTTCTCTTTATCTTCTATATCCTTCTTCGGGGTATATATAGTAACCGACCGCGTAGTATCCGTAGGGACTTAAGTACTAGCGTTTTTCTAAGCTATTTAGTAACTTTCCGCGAGGGTTTTTCTAGAGATTCGGGGAACTTTAGATTCTCTCGGTAGATTTAGTATCGCCTTTCCCGTAACTTCGGATCGGCGGATCTTCTCTTCTTAGCGAAGCCTAGATAATTCCGTATATTAGTAGATTAAATAGCTAGGGAATTCGTAGCTATAATAGATTCGGGAAGATTAATCCCTAGTAGAAACTAAATTTCTAAAAGTAATACCTAGGCGAAGAGCTAGAGCTTCGAACTTTCGGATAAGTTTCGCTAACTATTTATTTTCGCGACGTTATCCCGTTTAGTTCTAAACGTCGAAAGTTACTTATTCCGACTTTCTTCTAAACTTATCTATAATACTCGAGTAGTCCTAAGTATCTTTTTCCGTAGAAATAAGTTATTCTAGAAGGGTCTTATCTTCCGCGATCTTTAATTCCTTCTTATAAACCTTTTCGAACTTCTAATCTTTCGGCTCGTTCGGGTCTAATCTTAGTCGAGTAGCTATCTTTTTCGCCGTATTTCTCGGAAGACCCGTTAGGAAAAACTTACTCCTCGTATAGAGGTTTAAGCTCCCGTTTAGGAATAGCGAAGCCGATAGAGAGTAGAACTACTAATAGTATACCGCGACGTTATTTAAGTCCTTCCGCGGCTATTTCGTAAATTATTCTAGAAACGAGATTATCCGTATCTTCGTATCTAAATTATACTCTCGGTATTCCTTAAGAAGCCGCTTCTAAAGGGCTTTCTAGTTCTTTCTAAGGAATTTAAATATCGCGTAAATCCCGATAGCGATTAAGTTTTCGTAGTAGTAGAAGAGATTATCTACTAGTTCCTCGGAACGAGTCCGGCTATAAGTTATATATATATATTAGTATCGAGTTAGAAAGTTCGTAACGTTCTTACCGATAAATAACGGAGTATCTAGCGTTCTAGAAATCGGTAGTAGTATATAGACCTATACTAAGGGAGGAACTATAGCGAGAGTTACGGTAGTAGTTAAGTCCTCGAAGGGAGTATTAACTTCCCCCGGAACTAGATATCGTATACCTTTATTCGCTATAGTAATTCGCTTTCCGAGGGATATAGTAAAGTCTAGAATAAGAGTAGTAATAAGAATAAAAAGCGAGTTTAAGAGGTTCTTAAGTATCTCGGGCTCTAGTAAGGCCTGGATCTTTCTATCTCGCGCTAATTCCCGTATAAGTTAGTAATTCCTCTTCTTTCTTTCTCGACTTCCAATCTTAGGACGTATCTTCCGAAGCTTTCGTCTAGGTAAAACGGCGGTATAGGCTATCTTCCGTAGTCTTCTACTAGGATTTCTAGTATTTCTTAGGTTCCTCGGAGTTCTTCTTCTAGGTCTTTTCCTATTAGGGTAATAGATTCGTCGGAATTCTTTAGGACTTTCGTAAGATAGTATAAAACTAGAAGTTCCTCGGGGAAACTAGTATTTAGAACTATCGTAGATTGCCCCGTTCGGTAATTAACTCGGTCTTTCTTAGTTTCTTTAACCGGAACTTATTAGATTCTACGGCCTTTTCTTCGAAACTTCTTCTATAGAGTTTTCTTTTCTCTTTCTATCTAAGGAAGTCGTATCTAATACGTTAAATAGAGGAGGGGTCTGCCTCTCTTCCTCGAATCTTATACGGAAACACGTAGAAACTTAGGGGAAATAAAGCTTTCTAGGAGGGGAGACTAATTTATAGTAGTAGTAATACTACGATTTTTCTAGGTTTCTTATCGGGCTCTCGCTAGAGAGTAAGGGATCCCGTTAGTTTCTACTCTAGTAGGCGGGAATCTAGACGTTCCGGTCCGGAAGGAGTAGAAAAGAATATATATTAACTACTAAAATTATAACCTCCGACTTAAATATATAAACTTCCGTAATACTTCCCTCGAGCCGAGTTCCTCCCGGCTAATTTTCTAAAGTCCCTACCGCCTTCCGTAATAGCCCCGCTATACTATACGTACGAAGATTTTATCGCTATACGAGTCTAGTTAGTTAGTATACTAAGTACCGTTTTAAGAATATTATTTTTAGATTCGATCTTATATAGCTAGGCGATTATACGGCTAAGATCCGCTCTTAAGCGATACTTTCTTTCGCTCTTATCTAGGCGTATGACGACGTATTCCCCGAGCGTAAACCGTTAGTTTATAAAAAGATTCGTAACGCTATTATAGTAAATAGCCGAGGTATATTAATAGTAGCGTCTAATCTCGTCCGCGAAGAGGTATAGGCTCTATTAAAAGTAGGCTAGATAGTTAGCCTATTCTTAGTAATTAGCGATAGCGGCTCTTACTACTTATATCTACGCTATATACTCGTTATATAATGGCTAGAGGTATACGTCGCCTCTAATATAGTAGATATAGTAGAACGTACTTCTTTTTTCGTATAGCCCGTTATATACGAGCTCGCTAGGCGATAGATACTCGCCGTAGCTAATACTAGACTAAAAGTAAGTATACGATACTCGCGAACCGAAATCGTTATTAAAAAAATAGTTTTCGAAGTTAGTATAACGAAAGTACTTAACGCGAGAGAGCGATAACTCTATAAAATCTTCTAAGAGATAGTTTACGTATCGATATAAGCTAAATTAAGTCTTCTTTTTATTCTTTAGATTAGGGGTATCGCGGTTAGCGTACTATTAGATTATCTCTAGCTAACTTTAGAGTAAGAGTATACTAATAGACGCGGGTATAGATATTACTTCGTAATAATCTTTATAGCCGATAATCTTAATATTAAGTAGTTTAAGGGCGAAGTAGCGCTCTTTAAAAATAACGCGGATATTAATATAGACGTTTAACCGTCTATATTTATCGTAGAAGAGTTAGCTATAAATTCTACTACGATAGTAGTAGTATATATAGGCTATCTATCTAGGCGGATAGTAAGTTTTATTAAATTATATAGTCTCGTAACCCTCTTCTTACTTAAAGACGTAGTAGGCGTAGTTTTTAGAACGCCTATCCGCTAGTAGGAAGTTACGAACGGGCTTACTATTAAAATCGAGATCGAAAGATAGAGGGTAACTACTATAGTCGTTAGAGAAAAGAAGAAACTCTACGGGTATAAACGCCCGCCGAGAGTAACGATCTATTTAGATACGTATATCGTCTCGGCTAACGTATAGATTATATTAATCTAAATTAGGCCCTTCGTACGTTTAAAGCGATAACGACGAGAGTTTATTAGTAATATTAAATACGTTAGAATTTACGTCGCTTAGATCGACGTCTATATTATTAGCGAATAGACTAGTTTTTATAGGCGATAGTAGGCTCTACGTTAATATTTCTAGTACTAGCGACGGCGATTAGCGTTAAGAGTATAGATATATACTAGACGAAAACCTATATAAAAAGCGAATAAGTCGAATTTCTAGCTCGTAACGATAGTAATAGGCGCGGATAGTACTATTTAAAAGTAGAAAAGAAGAAAGATTAGAAGAAGCGAGTTCTATTAATCGATAAATATTAGAGAGGGAGTAAGAGAACGGGTAGATTTAAGAAAGATAGTAAGAAAGAAAGCTAACGCGGCGAAAGAATACTAGAATATAGATTTTATTAGAAAAGTAGAGAGGGATAGTAGTATAAGAAGATAGATTTTATTTATTAATAAGATAACGGCTTTAGAGAGTCTCTATTTTATTATCTTTCTAGTAATACGCTAGCGGCTAATAGTAGAAAAAACGCGGCTTAGCCTAGTAGTCGTATAACGTAAGCGTAGTATAGTAAGATATAGATAATAATATACCGATAACTTTAGAGTCTATTTCTTAGGCGAATAGAGCGGGCTACGGTTAATTAAAGTAGAGTAGAGTATAAGATTAATAGTTTTAAATAGCGATAAAAACCGACTAGATATAATACTATATTTAGATAATAGAAGAACTATTATTCTAGTTATACGTAGGTCGGCGCCGGCTAGCCTAAATCGCTAACGTATTAATTAATAAAACTTATACCGAAAAGCTATATATATAATAGAATAGAGAAGAGAATAGAATAGTAATAGACGCGTCCTCTACGCTAGAGCTAGAGGTAAGAAGAGTTCTCTCGTATTTAGATTTTATCGTCTTCTAATAAAAGAATTTTTTAGTATCGTTCTTTTTAGATCTTATTATTTCTTTAGGAGGGCGGGTTGGGGCTAGCGGCGAAGCTAAGAGTAGAGATAGAATCTATTAATTAATAATATCTATACGTATTAACCCGTAATCTTAAGCCTATTTCGATAAGCGTATACGCGTCTACGGTAATATATAACCGAGAGAAATTTAGTACGCCCTTAATAGTAAGTAGTATTTAGAAATAGAAAAAATACGAATATCTAAAAAATAGTTAACCCGTACGATCGATTCTAAGTTTAGCGGGGATTAGAAATCTAAATATTTATTCTATAGTATTAGAAGCGTTAGAGCTTTTAGAGCTTTAATAATAGCGTTATATCTCTTTTAGTAGAAGTAGGCGTAGATTTAACTAATCTAGACTCTTTAATAGTTATTTTTTAGTACCGGCTTCGCTAGTATACCGCCGGCCGGAATAAATATCTCGAAGAATAGCTATTAGACAAAGCTAAAAATAAAGAATATAGTAATTAAATACGCTAATAGGGTAGTAACGTTCGCCTTAGACGCGTCGTAAGCTATCTAAAGATAGCTCGCTATTATAGTCTAGCTAGAATAGACGTACTAGTAGCTATTTAAACTATATATATAGTAATAGCCCGTCTTAACTTCTAGTAATAGATAGTATTCGAAGATATAGACGAAGCGAATACGATTTTAGTCTTTATAGCTTATCGCGTAATTCTAGATACGTTACGAGACTAAGAGCGGCTTAGTTAAAAGTTCTAAATTATACTAGAATTAAAGATATTAGCGGACGAATTTCTATAGCGCGTTAATTCCCCGCTTATACGTCTTATAGATAAGAAGCTATTAATTTTTATTAAATTATAGTATTAGATAGTTAACCTCTAGCGCGGTTAGATATATATCGTTAATATTACTACGGTTAGATATAGCTACGTAGTAGATAAGAGGTAATTAAAGCGGTAATAAAGAAAAAGAGAGAGAGAGAGTAAGTAAGTAAGTAAAAGAAAAAATTAGAGTAAATATAAAAGAGAATTAGAGTACTAAAAAACTAGAGAAAGAAAACGGCGAAGGCTTTAATAATAATAAGAAAATATTAGCGCGAAAGCTCTATCTTACTATATATAAGAGAAGCTAGGCGTTTTCTACTCTATTTTATATATAGCTTCCCTCGTAGTCGCCTTATAACTAGTAGCGTATAAAGCTACTATTAGATATTATAGCGCGATCTATTAATTAATAGAACTAGTCTTAACTAGATTATAATTACGGTCTATTAATTAATAAAGCCCGCTCTACTACTCTAATAAAATATTTTATTAAAACTAATAGATCTATATAGCTAAAAGTTTAGATATTTTAACTAGCCTATTACTTTAATTCTAATTAACTAGTAGTTAAATATAAGAGATATAGAACTATTAATAACGGCGCCTTTACGTCGTAGAACTAGAGTTTCCGATTTCTATAGTCTTATTAATTCTCTTTTTCTCTCTCTTTCTTTCTCTTTTTTAAATTTTTCTCTTTTTTTCTTATCTTTTTTATATCTCTATCTCTCTATCCCTTATTATCGCTTTTTAATTTCTTTATTCTTTATTCCGTACTATAGATAGTAGATAGTTTATAGTATAGCCGGCTACTCGATATTACTATAGAAATAGTCTAGACGTTACTTCTTATTCGTTATTATCTTATCGATCTTACGGACTATTAAGCTATTTCTATATTTAGATTTACGTCGTAAAAGTTAGTATATTAAATCGAGAAAAGAAGAATATAGAAGAAAATTAAATAGTAGACTAGAACTACTATACGTATAAAGATTTTATCGCTATATAGATTTAGTTAGTTAGTATACTAAGTACTATTTTAAGAATACTATTTTTAAATTCGATTTTATATAGCTAGGCGATTATACGGCTAAGACCCGCCCTCGAGCGATACTTTCTTTTACTTCTATCTAGGCGTACGATAATATATTTTCTAAGCGTAGATCGTTAGTTCGTAAGAAGGTTCGTAACGCTATTATAGTAAATAGTTAAAATATATTAATAGTAGCGTCTAATCTCGTCTACGAGAAGGTATAGACTCTATTAAAAGTAGACTAGATAGTCGGTCTATTTCCGGTAATTAGCGATAGCGGCTTTTACCGCTTATATCTACGCTATATACTCGTTATATAATAGCTAGAGGTATACGTCGCCTCTAATATAATAGATATAGTAGAACGTACTTCTTTTCTTATATAATTCGTTATATATAAGCTCGCTAGGCGATAAATACTCGCTATAACTAATACTAAACTAGAAGTAAGTATACGATACTCGCGAACTAGAGTTATTATTAAGAAGATAGTTTTCGGGGTTAGTATAATAGAAGTACTTAACGCGGAAGAGCGATAACTCTATAGAATCTTCTAAGAGATAGTTTACGTACTAATATAGACTAAGTTAGGCCTTCTTTTTATTCTTTAGATTAGAGGTATCGCGATTAGCGTACTACTAGATTATCTCTAGCTAACTTTAGAATAAGAATATACCGATAGATACGGGTATAGATATTACTTCGTAATAATCTTTATAGCCGATAATCTTAATATTAAGTAGCTTAAGGGCGAAGTAGCGCTCTTCGGAAATAATATAGACGTTAATATAGACGTTTAATCGTCTATATTTATCGTAGAAGGATCGGCTATAAATCCTACTACGATAGTAGTAGTATATATAGGCTATCTATCTAGGTGGATAGTAAGTTTTATTAAATTATATATTCTTATAACTTTCTTCTTACTTAGAGACGTAGTAGGCGTAGTTCTCGAAGCGTCTATCTACTAGTAGAAAGTTACGAATGGGCTTACTATCGAAATTAAGATTAAAAGATAGAGGGTAACTACTATAGCCGTTAGAGAAAAAAAGAGACTCTACGAATATAAACGCCCGCTAAGAGTAATAATCTATTTAAATACGTATATCGTTTCGGCTAACGTATAGATTATATTAATCTAAATTAGACCCTTCGTATATTTAAAGCGGTAACGACGAGAGTTTATTAGTAGTATTAGATATATTAGAATTTACGCCGCTTAGATCGACGTCTATATCGTTAGTAAATAGACTAATTTTTATAGACGATAATAGGCTTTACGTTAATATTTCTAGTACTAGCGACGGCGATTAGCGTTAAGAGTATAAATATATACTAGGCGAAAATTTATACGAAAAGCGAATAAGTCGAATCTCTAGCTCGTAACGATAGTAATAGGCGCGAATAGTATTATTTAAAAGTAAAAAAGAAGAAAGATTAGAAGAAGCGAGTTCTATTAATTAATAGATATTAGAGGGGAGGTAAGAGAACGGATAGATTTAAAAAAGATAATAAAAAAGAAAGTTAACGCGGCGAAAGAATACTAGAATATAAATTTTATTAGAAAAGTAGAGAGGGGTAGTAGTATAAAAAGATAGATTTTATTTATTAATAAGATAACGGCTTTAGAGAGCTTCTATTTTATTATCTTTCTAGTAATACGCCGGCGGCTAGTAGTAGAAAAGACGCGGCTTAGTCTAGTAGTCGTATAACGTAAGCGTAGTATAGTAAGATATAGATAATAATATACTAATAACTTTAGAGTCTATCTTTTAGGCGAATAGAGCGGGCTACGATTAATCGAAGTAGAGTAGAATATAAAATTAATAGTTTTAAATAGTAATAGAAACCGACTAGATATAATATCGTATTTAGATAATAGAAGAACTATTATTTTAATTATACGTAGATCGGCGTCGGCCGGCCTAAATCGCCAACGTATTAATTAATAAAACTTATACCGAAAAGCTATATATATAATAGAATAGAGAAGAAAATAGAATAGTAATAGACGCGTTCTCTACGCTAAAGCTAGAGATAAGAAGAGTTTTCTTATATCTAGATTTTATCGTCTTCTAATAAAAGAATTTTTTAGTATTATTCTTTTTAGATCTTATTATTTCTTCGGGAGGGCGGGTTGGGGCCGGCGGCAAAGCCGAGAGTAGAGATAGAATCTATTAATTAATAATATCTATACGTATTAATTTATAATCTTAAGCCCGTTTTAGTAAGCGTATACGCGTCTACGATAATATATAACTAAGAGAAATTTAGTACGCTCTTAATAGTAAGTAGTATTTAGAAATAGAAAAAATACGCATATCTAAAAAACGGTTAATTCGTATAGTCGACCCTAAGTTTAGCGGGGATTAGAAATCTAAATATCTATTCTATAGTATTAGAAATAGGAACTAATATAAATTAATTTAAATTTAGAGCGAGAGATAATCGCGGTTACGTAGACGATAAACTACGAAAATATCTTTCTAAAAAATAAAGCTAAGCGAGGCTAGATTATAGAATATAATAACTAATAAGGCGTATAACGGACTAGCGACGAGATAGTATATATATTATATAATTTTATAGAAGTAAGACTAATCGATATCTAGTTATTTTATTAATCTCGATTTTTTAGCTAGTTATTAAGCTTATAGGTATATTTCTAAAACTCTATTATCTTCGGCGTATTCCGGTATAACGGTTTATTTACCGAATAAGAAGTTTAAGAATATAAGAAGATCGCTAAGTATACTTTTTTAAGTTTTTCTAGAGAAGTAATTTCGGTTATAAAGTAGTATATAGAAAAGTAAAAGTAAGCGTAAATAGTACTATAAGTAGCCGATAATACTATCTAAGTAGTAGAGTCTAGTATAGCTCGTTACTATTCTCTTTTACTTTATCTATTACGGTAGAATAGGCCCGTAGACGAGCGACTTAATTTAGATTTTATAATATAGTTAACACCCTAAGCGATTCTAGGTAATAGTAGTAGATAAATAACTATATAGAGAAGTTATACGCGATAATCCCGCTAAATAAAAAGTTCTATAAATCCTTCTATATAAGAAGAGAAAGCTTAAAGTTATATAACTTATATAAACGCTCGAAATAGCCGTATAAAGAGTAGATTTCTTTTATTCTTATAGCTAATTATACCGCTATATTACCGTATTCCCCTTCGCTATAGAACCCCGTACTTTCTAAAAAAGGCGTACTACCGACTAGTAGCTTACGTAGTTTATCTCTCTACGTAGTAATTAGAAAAAAGTTATAAAGAAACCGTCTAACTTAGCTTAAACTATTAGAGTCTACCTAAAACCGACCGTTATTATAATTACTTAGTAGCCTATTCTTACTAGCTTGTTATAATCTATCTTTCTTTAGTAACGTTTACCGCTATTAATATATTCTAATAATACCTCTTTTAATATATATATATACGTTTAAGGGCCGTATAAGTAGCTTAATCTATAGCTAGCTATATCTTATCTCTTACGTCTTTAAGAATATTCGAAGTATTTAAGGGATAAAGGTACTTATAGATTCTAATTCTTTTAGCCTGCTAATTCTTAAATCTATCCCCTCTATTTCCTTAGACCTTCTATATCCTTTTCTTATGTCTACTATTCGGCAACTTCTCGCAAAGTGAAACATAGTCAAAAGTCCATTCTGAAAATGGGCCGGCTCCTTGGTATACGCAGATGGACTAGCTTATCTGCGCTTTTCTTTTAACGGAGGCTTCGCCTTTCATGTGGCGGCTTACCAGTTACCTCCAGGCAAAGAAGAAAAAAGCAAACAGCTCATGCACGTCTCCAGGGTCATAGGTGGCCTCGTAGAACTAGTGTGCCATCGCATGCGTTGCATCGGGATGTGCCGCCGACACAAGCGTAGTCACCTCTCGCTATTTGCCGAAATATGATCCCTTAGAGCGCTAGGAAGCTATATAAACCTCCATGGTCCTCCTTGAATTTGCCCAGCAGCTTCAGTCTCATCCATCAAAGCACAATCGCATCGATCAAGTATCAACCGGCCTTCACGATGCAATTCACCACCACGCTCATCGCCGCCCTCCTCGCAGGCGCCGCCGCCGCAGGTCCCCTAGCTTCCGCAGCCCCCGAGGGTGGAATCAGCGCTCCCGTCATCGAGAAACGGCAGCTCTGCGGTGGGCTGACTTGCCTCCCCCTCTCGGCCTCGCTGGACTGCATTCTCGCCGCCGTCGGGCAAAGCTCGCTTGCTGGTGTTAGGGAGTGTGTTGATGACGATTTATCCGTTGTATGTTGCGAAAGTCACTCTTAATCAACTGTTTTCGTGAGCTTATCTTTCGCTCTCCAGATCTGTACCTGCGCGGAATGTATTGCAGGACTGCCTGAGCTCCTTGCCAGCAATGGTGTTTGCACCTAGGTCGCAGAGGGAATTCGACTGGGATGATGGATGAATTCGGTTTTGACCACCTCTTTCCTTTCAACACGATCGTTAACTTCCCATCTGGCTGTAACTCGGCTTTCGAGAAATTGCGCTCTTTAGTATGGACCTCGAGGAATCTATACATCTACACTTTTAGTCTCTAGTGTGAATTGCAGCGTGAAATGAGTGGATTTTTGCGCCATTTGCCGCTACACGTGGTGTCGGAAGAGGGCAAGACGCTAGCTGCGTGCACCAAACCTGGCGGAAGCTTTTAAATGTGGAGAAATGGATGGGGACTCGAGGAGTGTAGGTAGCACCGTAAGCGGTATTTTTGTTTCAGTGACGGCATGCCTGTTCAGAAGACTTGGAAGGCTCTCTGCATGTGCTTTAGAGAAATCTCGGCTGCCCGACTGATTCCATGCTTCGTTCCAGAATGAGGCAGCATCTTCGTGGTTTGGGAAGGTAAAACTCACCTGATTCCTTTGGTTCACCTTGAGCCGGAAGCGTCGGTCTTTAAGTTGACCGAAGAACTGAAAAGCAATGATTAGCGACTCCATCACATGTGAAGGACGCGGCAACATGTTCCCGGGGAATATCTGGGTCGCGCATGTAGTGCGTTTCTACCAAATCGGGTCTGGATCCTTCGTCCCCAGAGTCAGTTCAGAGTCCACAACGGAACCATCCCACAGTGGAGCACTCGCTAAGAAAGCCGAAAGGCCGCATCGGCCATGCTTAGACCACCCTGCAGCAGTTCGCTAATCCACACCACCATCACGATCCGGAAAGGTGACTGCTCTCGTGGCCCGTGTGTTCGGATGGTCTGCCACGTCATCGAAGCACTCCACGAGGCTCATGCACAGCATGCGAGATGTCGTCAGTCGTGGTGAACTCAGCTTCACGCACCCCTTTTCTGCCATTATATCTTCTTCGGCCAGAGGCGAGTTCGCTGCAATAACACTTTCGTTTCTTTCGGTCTTTTGTTTGGCCCAACATCAAGCCTTCCCGCCCCAATGCTCATCAAGGACTTCGTAGCAGTGCTGCCCTCGACGGTGGAAGCAATTGCCAACACCAGAGCTCCGTCTGGCGCACTTCCTACACCTCTCGAGGAACCCGCCGCCGCTCCAATCATCACCAACACCAGCCGCTCCTCGGCCGCCGACCCAGCCGACTGGCTCAGCACCGTCGACGTCTCCGGACGCCTCAACGCGGCTGTCCGGCAACGCGTCGGCCAGACCGGATCATGGCTGCTCTCAACTGAGCAATTCGCGGCGTGGGACTCGGGCGCCAAGCCTGTCCTGTGGCTCTGCGGGCCCTCTGGAAGCGGTAAGACGGTGCTCTCGTCCGTGCTCGTGCACCATTTGAGTAGCCGATCTGCGCACCGGCGACCGTGCCTCTTCTTCTTCTTCGACTGCACCGGTGAGAGAAAGAAGAATGGTCTGGAGAGCATGCTCCGATCGTTCGTCGGGCAACTGCTGCTGCATGACCCGGTGCGGATGACTGTGGAGCTGCCTTCTCCTTCCGATTGGGAGCAGTTCCTCCAGGGTGCCGAGGACATGATCGCTGAGATGGGCCCGGTGGACATTGTCGTCGATGGCATCGACGAATGCGCGGAGCAGGGCGAGGTGTTGCTGTGGCTGCACAAGCTGATGCAGAAGAGTAGCCCATCATCCGAGGGCATGCGCTTGTGCGTCTCCAGCAAGCACGAAGAGCCGTCTGAGCCCTGCTTTAGGGACCGGGTGATGCACCACGCATCGTCTCGAATCACCCTCGACGCCGCCGCCACCGAAGAAGACATGAAAGCAGTGGCGTACTGGACGCTGGCCAACGACCCCCGCTTTGGACGTTGGCAGCATCGTGCATCCCCAGTCCCGCACGGCAGCTTGTTCGGAAGCCAGCAGCGCGACCTCTCCGACAAAGACTTCCGAAAGGAGGTCGTAGACACCATCGTCAAACGCGCACACGGACTGTACGACCCCTCACTCTTTGCCTCCTCCGCAAGCCGATCGCTTTATCCAGTGCTAACATCCATCAACACTTTCAGATTCCGCCTGATCCCTCTCCAGCTCAACGAACTCGCGGCTTGCGACACTACCCGGGCCTTCAAACGCACCCTGGCCACCCTCCCTGCCGACGACGCCGACATGCACGCCCGCATCCTCAGCCAGATCCCCACCTCGGCCCGGCGCCACGTCGTCCGCCTCCTGCGCTTCGCCCTCTTCTCGACCGACGCGCCGCCCCTGACGTGCGCCCAGGCGACGGATGCCCTCGCCGTGGCGCTGGACATGGAGCCCGCGTTCGACCCGCAGGACCGCTTGAAGGACGTCGAGGAAGTCATCGCGGGGCTCTGTCCCAGCTTGCTCGAGCTAAGAGGAGGTGGTGACGGGGAAGAGGAAGAGCGGACTGTCCACCTCGCACATGCTTCGGTCAGGGAGTACCTCCTGTCGGACCCGCCGCGCGTGGATGGGTACAGCGATGCGTTCTCCAAGGGTCCGGCGCTCGCGGACATGGCGAGGGTGTGCATGGCGTACCTTGCCGCCGTGGCCAGGCTGTGGAGCAGCGCGGGTGGAGTGGAAATCACGCGGGAGGCTGTGGAGAGGGTGTTCCCGCTCGCGGGGTATGCGGTGAAGTACTGGGCGGGCCTTTCTCGAGCAGAGGGCGTGGACGAGCTGGTCGTTGCGGACGTGCTGGCGTTCGTCACGGACGAGAAGACGCGCGCACTGGTGGCGTGGATGACCACCCCTGCCGACTCCAGCGAGCCCTCATCGCCCTTCCCGACTCCGCTATCATTCGCGGTCCACTTCGAGCAGCCTCTCGTTGTCTCCGAGCTGCTCAAAACGCAGCAGCAATCCGCCGAGGACTGCACCGCCGCCCTGGTCCGCATCTGCACTTCGTCCAACACCAACCCCGCCATCGCCGCAGCACTCCTCGACGCCGGGGCCGACCCAAACACATGCTCCGCCCTCCCTCTGACACTCATCTGCAACCGTCCCTCCTCCTCCACCAGCTCCCCAACCCTCGTCCACCTCCTGCTCTCGGCCGGCGCCGACCCATCCCTCGCGGGCCCCGCCCTCCCACAGCACCTCATCACCACCAACAACCTGGCGGTCCTCTCCACCCTCCTCTCCCACCCCGCATCCCGCGCCATTGACTGGACCCCCGCGCTGGCGACGGTGTACGAAGACGGGCTGCTGGACGCGGCCAAGCTCTTCCACCGCCACGGCATCCACGCCCGCGCCCCGCCGCACCGGCAGTACCTCCTGCAGCTGGCCGCCCGCGCCGGCCGCGCCCCGCTCGTCGCCCTGCTGCTCGACTGCCGCGGCGGCGCGCTGCTGCCTGCGGGCGCCACGGCGGCGGCGCTGGACGAGGCGTTTTGGAAGGCGGTGCATGAGACGACAGGGCGGGGCAACGACGGCCTCCCGTCGGCTGCGCATGTCGAGGTGCTAAGCACGCTTCTTTCATTGTCATCGTCGTCGTCGTTGCACGCGCGGTTCGTGGAGCTGCTTGCCGCGCAGGTCGGCGTCATGGGCGTGCGATGCCTCGAGGCGCTGCTGTCGTGCATCCCGCCGGGTACCGTTGGCGCGGGGTGGCCCGAACTAGGAGTTTCGCTGGTGCGTGCGGTGTGCGAGGGCGGCGCCGCCTTCCATGATGTGGAGAAGGTGCGGGCGCTGCTCGAGCACGGCGTGGGCGCGACGGATGGGGACTCGGAGGCGCTGAGGGCGGCGTGCCGGGCGGGGAACGCGCGGGTCGTGGCGCTGCTGGTTGAGCGGGGTGCTGATCCGCGGGCGGAAGGGCCGCCGGGGGAGGAGGCGCCGTGGGAGGGGTGGGTGAGTGCGTTTGATATCGCCGAGAGGGGCGGGATGGATGACATCTTGGATGTGCTTCTTTCGAGCGATCGGTCCTGGGAGGCGGAGAAGATGAGGAGGGTCAGTTTCCATGTGGTAAGTGACATGTTCCTACAGAGCTAAAACCTGAGAGGAGGCGACGCTGACAAGATGTGTACAGTCCCACTCGAGACTCAAGAACGAGTGGAGGCGTGGTGCGTTGGGCTTGGGTGGAGTGGAGCCAGAGGCGTGAGGAGAGGGAACTGAATGGGAATCTTTGTTGGGTTGGATATGAGGCGTCCTTGGGTACATGGTTGGGGGCTAACGCTAAAATGTGTACTTTATGCCAATGTTGATGATGGTTTCCTTGATGCGCTCTGCTTGCCTACCGTATGCGCCTCCCCCAAACAGCCGCCGTCTCAATCTCAAACCCAGTCTCTCTCACCTGCCTTAGCACACCCCCACTCAGTCCCTCCCACTCCTCCGGCCCAACCCTCCTCACCTGCGGATGCATCTCCCACATCACCTCGACCGTCTTCACCATTTGCTCGACCGTCAACATGCCCAACTCCTCCATCTCCTTGCTGTCTGCACACCTTCCCCACTTCGACTGGGCCCTCTTCTCGCCCAGACTTTCCAACTCAACTCCCTCGGCGTCCACAGCTTCCGTGAGAAGCTGAGGTAGCCGAGTGGGGATGGGCGGATCGATGCCGTTCGCCGCATCCTCGGGGGACGGGGCGCGCCCGATTGACTTGAAGAATTTGGCGTAGGGGGGATCATCTGGCTGCACGATGCCGTACGGCGGCGCGGCGTCGACGAGTTGGATCCAGCCCGAGCCGTCCGGCCGCAGCAACCGGAGGAGGCGGCGGGTAGCCGCGACGGCGGAAGACCAGGTCGGGTGGAAGGAGAGGCCTGGAGTTGCGGGAGAAGTTAGTGGGGAGAATGAACAAAAAAGGTCGTCGATTGCGGTCTGGTGAATGACGACGTACACGTGCGTTGGAGCACAAGGTCGAAGGTGCCCTCCCACTCGCTCGGCCACTCCTGCATGAAGTCCTGCTTTACCAGCCGCACGCCCTCGCCCGGCTTGATTGCTCCACTCGGCGTCTCGGCGGGGAACGGGGCTATGTCCGCGGATATGAGGTCCGCGCTTTCGGGGTGCTTCAGCTGCTTCCGCAGCTCTGTCAAAGAGAATCCGTCGGCGCCGGCATTGTCGAGGATGCGGAGATTGGGGCGGGCGAGCAAGTCTTGGGCGCCCGGGAAGACGAGGAGCTGGTTGGAGAAGGCGGCGGTGCAGATGTTGTGCTGTGCGTGCAGCCGCTTTTGCTCCGCGGCGTTGGTGCCGTAGAGGTCTTTGACATGATCTTTGGTTATGGGTGCAGCCGTGGGGTCATTGGTTGTGGACGACATCGCGGACAAAGTGCTTGAGATTGGAACTGTGAGCGGGGTGAGGCTAGATGATAAAGAGAGGCGGAGCTTTTATGGGGGAAAGTAAGCGCCAAGTAACCAAGTCTGTTAGTAGCGCGTTTCATTTTCTCTGTGGCGCGTAAGCTGGAAGCATAAATCTTTTGGTACCAAGAGCTGGCTGCACATGAAAGGCACGATTTGTGCAGCACCATTTTCGCCATCCTTGGTTCATTCACCTCCAGTTTGAAACCGTCGGCCAGGAAGATCCCGACGAGAAAGGCAGCGTGTCGAAGTGATAGCCCGTGCCGGGCTCCACATTGGACACTACGTACAGGATGGGAGGGGTAGTGCGTGAGCCGTTGGCCCGATTGAGCAGTCGAGGTTGATGAATGCGACACCGGATAATAGCACCGCCTCCAGTCTCGGTTACTCCCCACCAGTGATGTGCTGCTCCACATACCCCATGTTCAACGGTGCGGGGTAGGTGTGTTGGCGAGACATGGGTCTCTCCTCCATGATAAGAGCGAGGACTCGAGGAGTCGAAGCAAAGAAAGTTCTCAGATTCACGGAACCATCGCGTCACTTCAGACCACCACCATGGACGCCGACATAAACGCAGACGCCCGCGCCCACCTCAAAGAGCACGGCTGGGCCAGGGTCCCGTCCGTGCTGTCCCCCAGCGACGCCTCAGCCACCCTCGCGCGGCTCTGGAAAGCCAAAGAATCCGCCGAAGCGCGCGGCGACGACACGTTCCTCCCCTGGCTCGACCCCAACGCCAGCAACGTCCGCATCTTCTACCTGCTCGAGCTGGACGCCATCTTCCGCGACCTCATCTCACACCCCACGGCCGTCGACATGGTCAAGTCGGTGCTGGGCGACAACTTCCTCATCTCGAACTTCACGGCCAACATCGCGCGCCCGGGCTCGCAGAGCATGGCGCTGCACTCGGACATGAGCATCGTGTTCCCCGATCCGTGGAAGGAGGTCTGGGCCATCAACGCCATCTGGTGCCTGACGGACGTGTACGCTGAGAACGGAGCCACCCGCTACATCCCCGGCTCCAACCGGTGGTTGACGCGCGACGAGGTGCCCAAGAACGCGCCCGAGCTACTGAAGCCATTCGAGGCGAAGGCGGGCGATGTCATCTTCATGGACGGCCGGGTGTGGCACACGAGCGGGGCGAATGTGACCGAGGACCAGGACCGCGCGCTGTTGTTTGGCTACTACACGGCCCCGTTCATGAGACAGCAGGTCAACTGGACGGCGAGGCTGCCGAGAGAACTTCAGGAGGAGCTGGGCCCGGAGATGAAAGAGTGGCTGGGGTTGAATCCAGCGGCGAATGTTGGCGCCACGGGAGATCTGAGGGTTTTGTCGGAGCAGTATCCGGAGTATGCAGAGAAGATCTCTGTGTAGTGCATAAATATATTCTGTTGGAGGATTGGGAACTTGGTCTTTCGGGGGCCAAAAGAGCGGCAGCTGATGCGGTGATCAATTAGGCACAGTGCTGACGTTCCTGCAAGCCCCGCAGTGCGTGGGGGCCGCTGAAAACTCGTACTTACTCACAACAGTCGGTGCACTGGGCAACCCACTCCACACCTTATCTCTCCCCGCTTGATCGTCTTAGCTGATCGTCCGCAATGACGCTGCGGTTGGACGGCCAAACACTCGACATCGCCTATGAACCGTTAAAGAAGGGTGAAATTCGCCTCATCACGTTCGAGGGCATCACAAGCGCCTCTCCCGGGAATCGTCTCGGATACCACATTCGACACGTTAGCATCGACGATCCGCCCCCCTACTGCGCTCTTTCCTACCGATGGGGTAATGGAAAAGAATTGAAGTATCCAACCAAGTTCAAAGGCAACTGGCTCGACATCCGTGGTGGGCCACTGGAAGCAGTGCGGGCTTACTTGTCCAACCCAAGTGCAGAAGATGGCCATCTCCCGTTCTGGATTGATCAGTTCTGCATAGAGCAGTCCAGCAAGGATGAAATGACCCAGCAGGTGTCTATGATGCATGAAATCTACTCGAAAGCAACCAAGACAGTCATCTATCTGGGCACTCCTCGAGGCCCGGAGAGTGAAGGCCATTTCCGCTCTGCTTTCGACTACCTCAGAACACTTGATGGCGACGCCATGTCCCTTGATTCGTTGGAACAGACCGTTCAGTCTACGAAAAAGTTGCCCGTAGGAACCGTGGCCGCGCTGGCCGCCGTCCTCGCAGCGCCATGGTTCAGTCGCACTTGGGTCGTTCAGGAAGCAGTCCTGTCCAAGAACGCCGTAGTGCTCTGCGGTAACAACATCGAAGACATGGTGCAGCTGTGCGCTGCAATCTCGCACTTCGACAGCATGGCCTTTCTTCGCCAACTCTTCCGAGACTTCCACGTATTAGAACACCCGTGGCAGGCCCGGGTACAGAGAGTGCGGTTGTTCTACCGCTTGAAACTGAGCTATGCCGCATCTCAGCCACAGCCATCGGAATGCCTTCCTCGAGACGCGATGAAACGCTTGCTTGCCCGCTGCCGGCCTTTGGAGGCTACAGATCCAAGAGACAAGATCTTTGCGCTTGCAGGCATCTGCAGGGCCGACGACAGACCGGTTGTTGGCTATGAGCTGTCGGAAGCGCACGTTTATCGAGACACGGCGGTGAGAATATTGCAAGAAGGGCACCAACACCACCGCAATACACCAATGGGGACAGAAGAGCCGGTCAGTTGCTTGTGGAACGACCTCTGCCTGCTCGCGCTCGTCAATGCAGACCATGTGATGATCACATCACCCTCTTGGATCCCTGACTGGTCGCTGCCACTGACATACAACGACCTCTGGTTCGAGCACGAGGAGTCTCTCAGCTTCCACGCGTCTGGGAACAAGAGCCCTGGTGTCCAGTTCCCCGATCATTCTCCTCGCACGCTGGTCATATCGGGGAAGCTCTGCTCAGCAGTTTCGTCGACCGGTGAGGACAGCATCCAGACGAGGGTCTTCCACGAGACTGACATGGACGAGTGTGGCTTCTCCGACGAGTGGTGGCCGGTATCGAGAGGGAGAATTGAGGGGACCGTAGAACAAGGAAAACGCCTCCCCGAATGGATTGTGCGCGCTGCAGAGTACCTTCGTGCCCACACTCACCCGAGCGTCGACCATCAGCAGCGTGAAGAACGTATTGCTACGACGCTTTGTGCGGGCGCAAGCATTGAGACTGCCTCGGGCCGCGGTGGACACGTGGCTTCAGCCAACAAGAGAGGCCAGCTTGCCCAGCTCTGGAAGTCGTATCAAAAGTTTGCTGCTCGTCGCCTCGGAGTGGAGATAGAGAAAGATGAGACCGATGCCGGGAGTCGGGATGAGAATGAACGGGCATGTGTGTGCTTCCTGGGCATGGTCGGTATAGCATGTCGCGGACGAAGGCTGTTTGTGACAATGGATGGCCACATTGGTCTTGGACCTGGCCGGATGACAGAGGGCGACGTGATTGGTGTTCTGTATGGGTCACATTGGCCATTCGTTCTAAGACCCTGTGGCGATGGTTTCCTTTTGGTGGGGTATTGTTACGTTGATGGAATGATGCATGGGGAAATTGTTGAGCGCGGCGATATTCCTGAAAAGCAGGTCAGGCTAGTATAAGCGGACAAGTGCTACTTAGCCGCCGCTAAGAAAACTTTGGTCCTACTCCGTCCACCCAAGGTCAAGTCCCAAACAGTCTAGGCCACTCTCCGAATGAGAAGCAGCCACATTACTATGAACTCGAACTGTTGTCATTCGGAGAGTGATGATGGCGACATAGAGCCAGTCTGTGATGACGGGCGGTGCACCAATAGAAAGGGTCTTCCGCAGCGTTGGTGATGATTAACGGGCAGAAGTGAGAATGTTGGAGCGGATCAGGGTACAGCCTAGCGAACCATAGTAGCAAGTTGGATATCCATGCGTCCGCACTCCGCCACTATTTTAATTTTACTCTCCCTCATTGCCTCAAGCACCATCGCCTCTGTTTTACCCGCACAGTAAGAGCCGAGATCGGCTTCCCATCTCAACGTCAATACCTACATCATGAATCGAACTCTTTCTTCTACAAGTCTTGCAAGAGACAGGTATTCTGGGTCTAACATCTACGCCTTCTTTGATTCCAGGTGCTCGTAAGCCTCCTTCTAGAATTCTCTTTGTTCAGCAATACTAATCGCGTCCAAGACTCAAGGAAGTCATCCAAGTAGTTGTTAGCCACGAAAAGAAACCGTTTTCTGTCCACAAAGAGCTCATTTTCGCCTATTCGGACTTCTTCAAATACGCCTGCAGAGAGCCTTGGAAAGAGTCGGGCGGTGTGGTCGAGCTCCATGACACAGAATCTGGCCTTTTCGACATATACCTACGATGGCTCTATTGGCCCAATTCCTTGGATCGTATTGAAAATCCTGGTTGCACCACCACTCTGGACGGAGCCAGACGCGTAGACGTCTACAAGCCGCTGTTCGATCTATACGCGCTTGGACACATGCTCCAAGACTACCATTTCAGAAACAACGTCTTGAATAAAATCGTCATGGTCGCACGGACCACCGGTCAATATCCAAACCGCTTCGCGGCTTTCGTACATGACATGCTCCCTCCCGCATCGCCGCTTTGGCGACTGTACGTCGATTTCTGGACTGGTCAATCAGATGCGCGGTGGCTGAAAACCACAAATCCGGCTGACGACTGCAACTCCCTGGCTACACCAATGGAATTCTTCCGTGACATACTCCGGAGACAGAAGCTTGGCGGCAGCGAAAAGCACCCGTGGGAGGAGGACATCTGCCAGTACCATGACCACCCCAGAGGTACTCTCAGATGTGCCGATATAGGCAAACGTGCAGCTATGGACGTGGAAGTGGAAGGGGATGAACACTATTCTGCTGACACAGAAACCACCATTGGCGCTCCAAGAGACCTGACGAGTGGGCTGGATGATGTAGAGTAAATAGGTCATCTTCAAACACAAACGCTTGTACTAGGAGGCGGGGTGCGGGGTCCTCTTCCGCTTGGCAATCGAAATAGATATTTCATTATAAAACCTCAAGGGTATCAAGGAGTGTCTAAAGGATGAATCTCTCTCAATCTTTGCCCAAAACGATACATCAACACCGGCAGAGGGACCATGGCCAAGCTCACAAACCCCAGCAAAGAGTTCCCCCAGTTCAGCCCGAGATTCGCATACAAGCTCGGTCCAGCCAGCGGTACGAAAGCCCCAAAGAGACATCTGACAGAGGACACACATGCCATGGCTGACGCGGCATACGCGCCAGATGCATCGACCATGTACGCCTGAAAGCTTGCGTTCATGCCGAATTGGGCGAAGCCAAAGGGCGCAAGGCTCAGGATGGGGACAATCCAGTGATTGCCTTCATACGTTGACCACCCGTACCAGAAGAAACTGATGGGGATGAACAAGGCAGGGAGAAACGACGTCACGAGCCGCATCTCGGGTGTGTAAGTATTCGAGTTCTTCTTTGTAAGTCGGACGGTGATGAGGTCGGACGTGGTTGCAAAGAAAACGAAACCGATGGCGCTGCCACCTCCAAGCCCGAGATAGGCAAGTCCGGCAGCCTCGAGAGACCAGCCGTAGACTTCTTGAAAGAATTCAGATGTCGTGGTGAGAAGGATGTACAGGAGGCCGGAGATGAAGCCGACTGGGAGGCAAGTGATGGGAAGAAGCGGCGACCGCAAAAGCATCTGCCAAGGGCGGACGAGGCCCTGAGAGAGTTGGGCTTTCGCAGTCTTGGGCGCCTTCCTCCCCTTGCCGGCCTCGTAAGCGCTTTGCAGGCCTGGTGAGCGAAGGCTTTTCTGCAGTCCCAGCGTCTTGCGCCGGATGATGACCTCGGCATGTGTTTCTCGGGCGAAGACGGCCATGGTCAAAGAGACTGCGGCGCAGGCAATGGCCATGACCCAGAAGTTCCATCTCCACCCCGCCCGCTGCGTGATGATTCCGCCGAAGATGGGACCAAAGACCGGACCGAACAGTGATCCGAGAGTCAGGAGGGCTGTTGCGAGGCCGCGGTCGTGTATGTCAAACAGATCGGCCGTCAGCCCGCCACCGATGGAGAGACATGCAGAGGCTCCGAGCCCAGACAGCGCTCTGAAAGCCAGAAGCCGTCCAATCCCCGGCGCGAGGGCGACACCGATGTGGGTGGCGGTGAAGAATGCATTTGCGGGGTGGATGATTGCGAGACGGCCGTAGACTTCGCTGAGAGGAGACAAGATAAGAGGGCCAACCTGATGGATTGTCAATTCCCAAGGTGGAGATTCCTGCCTCATGTCTATGCACGCACCATGAACCCAAGCACATAGATTGTGGTCACCAGAGAGGACAATATATCCGAATCATTGTGGAGCTCGGTGTCGATGTGGGGAGCGGCAGGCGCAACAATCGAGGACGCCAAAAAGCTGCGAGACAGGAGGTCAGTAGACGCCTCAAGCCTCAAGGAGGAGCTACATGCCTTAGAACAATCATGCAACTGACAAGGCTCATAAAAATCCATTTAGCCGCTGGTGAGAAGTTTCTGGTCGGCGTTAGATGGGGAGTCGAAGAATCCAGAAGAAGCAGATCACCTGGGATGCCGCGGGTCTGACTGCCCCTCCCATCCGACAATGCCATGGCTGAGGTCTGTCTCTGGGAGAAGCAGATGTGCAGTGCTGGGCACATCTGATGGTCCTTTCTCCTGGATCTTGTCGTCGCCCATGTTGGCTCGGTGAGGCAGAGCTTGTGACGGTCCAAGCTGTGGAATCAACCATGCTGTCTATGCTAGTTTATACACTGTGAGAATCAAGGGAGGAGTGGGAGAGAATACTCATGCTAGTACCGACCGGCCGATCGGCCGATCGGCCGAGCGCCGCATTTGGTAAAAGTCGACGACGTTGGAGAATCTGAACACGGACTGCCAAACGCTTATATCCGGACGTCCATCGCCTTGCGGGTATAGACGCTTCATCATCAGGTCGCCAGCGCACCGATATCGCTTCATCAGTGGTAGAACGAAGCCTGTCCCTTTGTTGATGTCATAGCTCGGACGTCGTTGTTTAGTCAGCGGCGCCAAGTAATTCGACGCACCCTTCTCTCACACGTGCTGGTAACATCATGTCCGACGGCTATGGATCTTCCCAGATGGACGACTACTTGGGCTCCGCTCGCCAAAGACGGCCTACCTGCGAGCCCTGCCGACAACGTAAAGTCCGCTGTAACAGAAAGATACCTTGCGCCCACTGTGCCCGCCTGCATCTCCATTGCACCTATGGCAAAACGTCACGACGCGCACCCTTGAGCGCGCTTCCAGAACACTCACCAGTCTCGATTCCGGATACGACCTCCGCTGGGCCTGGCTACGACAACAACTCAGAGGTGCTCAGTCGACTCAACACCGTTGAGACGCTCCTCAACAACCTGATAACCTCACTTGGAGCGAGTAAACTTCCGAATCTTCCCGCCGCAACCAATCAAGTCGCCCATACCCCCAGTCCATCGCCGCCTGATGCTGCATCGCGAGGGATCCTGGTCGGCGCTGCCGAGGGCGGCAGTTATGTAGATGATTCCGTGTTTGTCGACTTACTCCTTGATGTTCGTGTCGCAGAACCCTCTCTGTCACACCCAAATGCTAATGCTCTATCAGGACCACACACGGCGGAAGACGTCCGGAAGTACTTCAAGGGAGTCTGCACATGCCATGCTCCCACAATCACACTCGTCACAGCCCGTGGGTGTGATGGCAACTGACGTCTTCGGTCCACGTACCGAAACTGTGCATGTGGCGCCCCATATCTATCCTACACTCTGGGCCATCTACGTTCGAAACGTTGATCTGGTGATGAAGCTCTTGCACATCCCGACAGCTCAACCTCTCCTTCTGGATGCTGCCAAGAACACTCGGTCAACAGGGGACACGACCGTGGCCTTGCTATACGCTGTATCTTTTGCTGCCACGGCTTCCGTGACAGAAGAGGAGACCATGACCCAGTTCGGTCTCAGTCGTTTGTCCCTGCTTCGCCAACTCATGTACCAGATGGATCAGTCATTGATGAAGGCCAAATTCCTGATATATCCTAATCTACAGACTCTCCAATCAATTGTCATATATCTGGTAGCCGCCACCGCCTGTGCTGACAAAAACTTCGAGCTGACGTACACAGACGGCTTTGCGTACCCACGACACCGGACGACCGGTTTGGGTTCTTGTAGGCATGGCAATCCGTTTGGCCGAATCCCTCGGTCTTCATCGTGACGGATCTCGCCTTGGTCTAAGCCCTTTCGAGACGGAGATGAGATGCCGACTGTGGTGGCAGTTGTCCGCCTTGGATTCCAGCGCGCCAGAAGACTACGGACTGGATTCCACCATTTTTGACCGCAGACAACCCCACCGACTACCTCTGAACGTCGATGACGCCGACCTTTCTCCTGAGATGACGTCTCTCCCCGCTTCCAAAGAATCATGGACTGAAATGACATTTACCATAACCAACTTTGACATCTGCCGAACATTGAGAGAGGCCACTGCTGCAGTTTGGTTGAAGGACGGTCAGGCCAAGGGAAAGGCGATCCAGGACGCGGAGCACTCCATCTCCAGCCGATGGCTGCGCTTCTCCGAACGTGACAAGCCAGTCTGCCAAGCGGCCGAAGCCATGCTGCATCTCTCGATCCTGAAATCACGATTCAACCTCGCCCTGCAGTCGTGGCTCCCCTCCCGCGAAGCCAAGTCGTCGGCCACGTCTCGATACCAGCAGCTACCGCAAGCCATCTTCGCCACGGCCGTGGATGTCCTCGAAGGCGGATATATGCTGCAGTCCGGGACACTCTTTCCAGAGTTTGCCTGGTTCTTTCGGCGTCACCCGGAGCTCTACGCGTTGTTCCTGGTGCTGCACTGTTTGAGGGACGACCCGGAAAGGCCGGAGGCAGACCGTGCCTGGAAGTCTGTTGGCGAATACTGTTCCTGCTTGAAGGACTTCGAAGAGACGCTTGGAAGGAAGGGCCGCGCGAGTTGCGTGTGGGAGATCCTGCGGTCACTGCGAGAAAATGCCAGAGAGGCGTGCCACCAAGCAACGCGAAGACCACTTGCGTCAACTCTTGCTGGGCCATCTCAGGAAAGTACAGCCGTGTCCATGGGAAACGGGGGATCAGAGGTCATCCAAATGCCTCCGGTATGGCCCGAGATGCATGAATTCCTGCAACAAGGGAGTCCCGCCGCATTGGACGCGTCGACGTTGGACAACTTCATTGCTTGGCACGACTTCTCCGACTGGCTCAACCTGGACTCCGATGCATCTGAATCGGGTATGGGTAGATAGAGCGCTCGGTAAGAAAACACAGCCTTGGCATGTCAACCTTGTAGATGCCCTTATCCCAAGCGTTCAATGTCATCGATATGGATGTAAGCAGAGGAAGAATATTGCAACGACGCGCAGATTATTAAAAATATCAAAAACAGAAATCCGTAGTAATACATCTCACACTAATAAAACCAACCCTGAACCGGCTCCAGCTCACGCCCCGGCAGAGTGCCTGGGCGTAAAGCTCAACATCAACGGCGGCAACGTCAAGGTAAACGTATCCAACTGCCCCCTCTCAAACACCTCGCCCGTCTCGCCCTCCGCATACCCGACGTCGAAATTCAGAGCCACCCGCGCCAGGAACATGCGCAGCTCCATCTTGGCCAGCTGCTTCCCCGCGCAGTTCATGGCGCCCCGCGAAAACGCAATGAAAGCGGCCGTCTCGGGATTCAGCGGCGGCCCTTCCTCGCTCCACCTCTCCGGCCGGAACTCCGCGGCGCGCTCGAAGTTGCGTTCGTCGCGCTGCAGCGCCTGCGTCGGCACGCTCACGATGGTGTCGCCGGGGATGTGGACGCCGTCGACGACCAGGCCTTCGGGGGGCGTCACGCGCGCCAGGCCGCTGGGGACGGGCGGCCGCAGCCGCAGCGTCTCGTGGATGATGTCGTCGAGGTATGGCACGGATTTCGCGATGGCGCTGCTGGACAGCGATCCGTCGTCGCCGCGGGGGAAGGCGGCGTCGAGCTGGGATTGGAGCTTGGCGAGGACGCGGGGGTGGCGGACGAAGAAGTTGAGGGTGTTGGCGAGGGCGGCGGCGGTGGTGTCGCTGCGGTACTGTGGTTAGCACGTAGTGCTGATGGGGGACTCGGAGTGGATATATGGACGTACCTCCCGGCGATGATGAGCAGGCGTGCGTCCTCGTGCAGCGCCATCTCGCCCGGCGGCGCCGACTTGTCGTGCTCGAACCGGGCTTTGATCAGCCACGAGAGGATGTCCTGCGGGTCGGCGTCGCTGTGCACTTCCTTCTCCTTCTCCCGCACCTGCTGCGAGCAGTACGTCATGAAAGCCGTCAGGCTGCTCGCCGCTCCCGGCACCGCCGCCGCCATGCGCAGCAGCCACGGCACCGGCGTCAGCAGCCCGATGGCCGCCATCGAGTCGTGGATGCCCTTGATGGTCGGGTGCTCCTTGCCGGCCTCGAGCGTCTTGAAGTCCCGGCCCAGCCCGACCTCGCCCATGACGTCAAAAGAGAAGAACATGGACCACGCCGTGCCGTTGACGGGGGCTTTGGCCTCGCTGAGTCGCCGCAGCTGCTGGATCAGCGTGTCCATTTTAGCTTTGACCCGGGGTTCGTAGTTGGACAGGGCTGGTGGGGACCATGGTCAGTACAAGGGAGTGAGAGGGCGCGGGAAATGGCAGACCTTTAATGCTGAAGCCGCGGTCCCAGGCACGTCGGCGCTGACGTTGGACTTCGAGGACGCGTGTCGAGTTGATGGAGCATTTGGTCACGTCCTCCGTCACCTGAGAATACCACGGGGACTTCTTGCAGCGAGATGGAGGACCTGTCAGCTCGTCAGCGGAGAATCCATGCAAGTCTGCGTGATTGACGCACCGTAGATGAGGCGTATAGCGGCAGGACGGTTGATGGAGATTTCGCGGGGTCCTGGGACACAATGAGCAGCGTCTTCAGCATCCATGGCCGGGAGAACATACCAATACGCACAAAGTCCCCGTACTGCTTGTGCAACTTCTCCACCTCATCGCTGTACTGGGTGTTCTTGCATGCCAGGAACATTGCATAGAACCGAGATGCCGCAGCATACTTGGGGCCGGGGAACTTCCTCAGGCTGTGGAACAGCAATCGGTAGGCGAGGATGCTGGCAGCGAGGCCAAGCTTGAACGAGTTCGCCACGCAGGCGGTGCGGAAGGCCGCCTCCAGGGCGTGCATGTGACCAAGTAAGGCGAACAACGCCCAGAGAAACATCACCGATGCTAAGTACACCCCGACGAGTCTCCATCCTTGGCCGTCTATCTCGACTCGGACGATGCTCCAATGGAACAGAACGCCGAGTGCGAATGACTTGGAGCAGGACGAGAGGAGCCCGATCTGCAGCCCTCGCGAGAGCTCCGCGGGCTGAATCTCATCCATGGTGGGTGGGAAGACGGGGCAGGTGGACATTGACGAATACACACCAGTGATATGACAGTCGCGCCTCTTATTCTTTTCTGAACCCCAGCGGGAGAGGACGATGCCGAGCCGGGTCAGTCCCTCCCTGATATGCGAGTCAGCACGGCGAGCCCCACACTGCTGTGCCGTGTACATAGTTACGAGCTGGAACTGGCCCGCTTTTCGCAGGGACCACATCCCAATGCGGAAAAAAGGCATCCGTGCGGACGGTGTGTCGGACCCAAAAGAGCTATAGATGCTGATTCAGGCGTGTGGAACTGTTGGCCGGTATAGGCCATGTCCCTGAGTCCAAGCCTGTAGTATTCGCTTCCCCTTTGCCTCACAACCGCCCATCGGAATCTCTCCTAGAATCCTTCCCCGTCACACCATTCCGGATCAGTGACTCAGATGCGCGGGTCGCCGCGGGCCGCGATGATGCGAGTAAGTGCGTCGGCAAAGCATGAAAGGCCACACGGAGGCATCTCTCCGTAGAACACGAAGGTGATGGATGCACAGAGGGCGGATGTTCATTCAGGAAGCGAAGATCTGTAGGAAGCGATATTGTCGTCTCAGCTTTAGTAGACTGGTCGCCGGACATGTAAGAGCAGGACGCGCGCCCCCTTCTGGTTTCAATCTGCAGAGCTTCTACTCTACGCTTTCTCATCACCATGTCCTCCTCCCGCCAGAGCAGCCGGCAAATCCTGACCCCGGATACGGTGGCCCCGGAGACGCTGCAGCCAATATGCTACTGGACCATCACCCCGCTCTTCGTCGTCACCGTCGTCACCACCGTCATTCGAATCTACATTCGATCCTACATCAAGTCTTTCGGCTTGGATGATTGGGCCGCTGCCACCCTGCTGGTAAGTCTCTCTGATGGAGAGGCAAACACGTGCTGACATTCGACAGCCGCTGAATGCAGGGCTGCAAGCCATTCTGTATATATTCCTACAGCTCGGGGCCGGGCTGCACATCACGCAAGTGCAGACAGAGAGTCCCGAAAGCCTCCCCAAACTCCTCAAGGCAAGTCATGATGAGGCGATTTCGATGCTGTGTGCCCCCTTCTAATCCAGTGCTGCGGCAGGGCCTCTTCGTCATTGAGATCTACTACGTCTGGATGCACTTTCACCTCAAGCTGGGCTTCCTGTTGTTCTACCTGCGCCTCTCGCACCTGAAGTCGTTCCGGATCGTCGTGTACGTTACAATGGCCTGCAACGGCCTGCTGACTGTCGGCATTTGGCTGCTGTACTTTCTCCAGTGCACGCCGCTGGAGGCGTTCTGGAATCCCATGAAGTACCCCAAGACGCATTGCCTTGACACGAGCATCACATACTTCGTTCCATACAGTTTCGTAAGTTCCGAGACTCCCCAGCAAGTTCATGGCCGAGTGCTGACAGCCGGCGGGTTTAAGATCATGGTGCTGGATGTCACCATCCTCGTGCTGCCCATCCACACCGTCTGGAATCTTCAAATGACGCTGAGACGTCGGCTCGCGGTGCTTGGCGTCATCTGCACCGGCGGGGCGGCGGTGGTCATCTCGGCGCTGCGCATAATGGTGCTGTTGCAGTTTAGCGCCAGCCCAGACTTTACGTGGACCCTGGGAAAGATGATCATTGTGTCGGCGTTTGAGATCAACATCGCCATCATCGCGTCCAACATGCCCTCCATCAAGGCGCTCTGGCTGAACTGGCGGGGCGGCACGCTGAACTCGTCGCAGCGCTCCAAGTACAGCCAGCATCACCAGCTGTCGGACATGCCGTCGAGCAGCTTGCAGTCACGGCGTCCGAACCAGAATGCGGATAACGTGTCCGAGGAGTCGTTGGTGGCGAAGGAGGCATTGCAAGGAGCGTGAGACTAGGAGGAGATCTGAGTGTGCCCGGCACGCCTACTTTGTACGATAGGATTATGAACTATAATGCGATTCGTGCTATTCCTGATCAGCGTTTTCCTCATTGGTGGGCTCGTAAATTCGTGCAGGTCCACGTCCGAGCTGTGTATGTGCGGTGTGCGAATCATTGAAAACCCCGCAACGTGTGCGCCATTCCCGTCTGTAACCGTTCGCTTGGGATCCCTTAAAAAGACCTAACTTCAGGCCATCCTCATGCACGGGGCTGATCCGTCTCGCTCATTTCATTCATAAGGGGAACCACATCGTAGTCATTCAGCTCGATTTTTTTTTCTTTCACCAGGATTGCGCAATGACTCTGAGCAACAGATGACAAGACCAACGACGGCCTCTCAGAGCTGAGAATTACAAATCTCTTCTGTCACGAAAGGCTCTCCGTGCTAAGAAATGCAAAGATTGACAAATGAGTGGAGCCGACAACTAAAACATACTACCAGTTCTTCCAAATCCCTCAAAGCCTCCCCTGCTCCCCCCCGTAGCGATCCATGATCGACGTACACAGCAAATTGCCCGCCGTCAGCAGCAGACACGCATCCAAAAACCGCCACTCCTCTTTATCCAACCCCCCGTCCTCTTCCAACAGCCTGCCCACCTCGGCATCCATATCACACTCGACCTGCAGCTGCAGCCCATACACGACGCCCTTGGCCGCCTCGTCGCTCGGCAGGCCCAGCAGCTGCTTGACCACGTGCACCGAGTTGATCAGGTGCTGAATCTTGCCCGCGGAGAAGGCGCGCTTCTCCTTGGCGAAAGAGCCCAGGTCGTTTGCGAAGATCATGTGGTTGCCCATCAGCTCAATGATCTTGGCCATCCGCGGGGAATGGATGTCGACGGTGGAGTCGATGGAGAACTTGGTGCAGGCGAGGATGCATCTGAGCCGTATACGTGGGTTAGCAGCTTTTCAGATCGGCAGGAACAGAAGGGGGGGGAAGGCCGGGAAAGGAGTCAGGTGGCGGAGTGGAATGATCGGCTTACGGATACGCAGCGTCTTCGCGCCGATACGCCAGGTAGTCGGCCAAGTCGGCGAACGGGCGCGGCGGCGGCGGCGGGTGCGAGCAGAAGCCGATGAGCTCGTCGATGACTTCCTGGCCGCCCGTGCTGGAGAACTGGCGCAGCTCCGCGATGCTTTGGTCGATCATGGCCTGGAGCGGCGTCTTTGTGCTCGTTTCTGCCGGGGACTCTCCTGCTTTGTCCGAAGTTTGTAGCCGTGAGACGAAGTCATCGCGCAGCTTGGTCACTTCTTCGCCGTCTTCCATCTCCCAGAGATCTGCGCACGCGGGAAAACGGGGATTAGCTTTGGGAATGGGTACTTTCTATGAAGCCGGAGTGTAGAGCACGCACCGTCAAAGACAAAAATGTACACCATGACGATAGCCAACAGCTTCACCTGCTGCTCGTCTGCCTCGGGGAAGAGGTACACGGCGAAGCGCAGGAACCCATCCTCGATGTTCTGCAGCAGCTTCGCCGAGATCTTCGAAAACGTCTTGCCTGACCTGACCGCCTGCTTGAACGAGTCGTCTTGCAAAAAATGCTGGAGCGCGTCGGAACCGGCAGATAGGACGGTGCGCCAGTACTTGCTCTGCCGGAACACGCGCAGGGCAGTCCGACTCGCGATGCCGGCGTCGGCAGGGAAGATGTCGATCCAATTTGCGGCTTTTGAGTTGCTTGAAGCAGTGGCGGGCACGCCGGCGCGGTCCAGCAGAGCCCCACTGGCAACGAGATTGTTGAGCTTCAAGGAGGGCAGCTGCAGAAAGTCTAGCGAGACGTCGCGGAGGTAGTCGTACGAGTAGTTGACCGAGAAAAGGTGGGCATGGTCCTCGGTCGAGGCGAGCCGTGCTACATGTTCAGGAGGCAGTCAGTTCTGATGATCAAGCATGAGATATCACCCTTTCGTCACACCCACCATTTGCCGCGCTGGTCATATTGGTTGAGGTGGTTGGATGATGAGATCAGTTGAATTTGCTGGTAAGGCTATAGAGTGCTGATCTTTTGATGATCGAATGAGTGTTGATTGTTGGCATGAGGGCTGAAGGGTCTGCCCCCCGGGGCTGCCTTATATATCCCGAAAGTGGCTCACTGCTTGTACTACATACATGATTGCACGTGATTCAAAACGGAGCTTCACAACTACCGTATGATATAGGAATGCTCGTGAGTGATTGACAGGAGACAGAGGATACGACACGGAGGCAGTGCACCTTTCACGGCACGGCCTTAGTCAGTTCAAAAGATGGGGGGAGGAGGAGGCCTCAGTACGCAAAACCACGCGTGTTGAACTTCACGAAGCTGACTCGGCTTTCATCGCCTGCCGAACTCGACGATTTTCACATCTATATCGCGGTTCCCTATAGTCCGTGTATATGACGTGTACGTGGCCTGACAAATAAGAGCAGAGGAGAACAGTTGAAGTACCCCCGGCATGAATAAGGTACAATCAAAGCTTGTGCCAGGGGAGGACGCAGGCCATCCAACCGCGATTCAGGTCGTGTCCGCAACACTGGTAAAATGTCGCAACACCTGTCAGACCGGCCAATCACCTTCTCGGCACGAAAGCTCCTTCAACGGTCCCTGATTAAAGTACGCGGGGGACGCGGACCGTGCGAAGCATTCGTGTGTGCCGTGCGAAATGATCAACAGGCCGTGCTGTCGGGATTGAGAACTTCCTGAACCGGCCCGACCGAGGTAGTGCTGTCCATCACTTGATACAGTTACTCCCTAGAGTCAGTCGAGAAGATGATACCGGTCAGCAAGAGCTGCAACTCTGCAAGCGAGCTCTCGGCCATGCTGCGGCGGAAGCAACAAACCCGTAACCGTGTATGCTCCCCTATCATCCTCCTCATCACTTCCGAGGCCACCTGCTGAATCTATCTGAACCCACCATCTAGATAGATATTTCTTCATCTCTGCGGCCCGTTGATCTCAGCTACTAGCTACTTGCATGTGTGTGCACAAAGGGGGTAAGGTGTCGATCAGCTTCGCTTTGCTAACTTTCTATCCTCATTCTAAACAGCGGCAGCACTCTGAAAGATTTCAGCCGGGGTTGTCGAAATGACAGCGGGAAAGGCAGGGTTCAGAGCTATCATTGCCGGAGGCGGCATCAGTGGCCTTTGCTTGGCCAACATGTTTGAGAGACTCGGCATCGACTATGTTCTCCTCGAGGCATATGGCGAAGCCGCCCCGCAGGTGGGAGCCAGCATCGGACTACTACCAAACTCGCTACGTATCCTAGACCAGCTGGGTTGCTACGACGACATCCGGGCTCTGACAGAGGAACCCTCGCAGACTGCCTATGCCAGAGGGCCAGACGGGAACAAGCTGATGACCCTGTCGAACCTATCTTTGCACATGATCAAAAGGTAAAAGATGAGTGAGCCCGCACTTTGAAGAAGGCATTCTGATGACCATCTGCGAGCAGGCACGGTTATCCCATTCTTTTTGTCGACCGTCAAATGGTTTTACGGGTGCTGTACGACCATTTGGAAGACAAGTCTAAGGTGCTGCTTAACAAAAAGGTTACTAAAGTTGCACTCTCCGCGGAACGAGTGGAAGCCACTGTCGCGGACGGCTCTTCATATGTCGGCGACATCTTGGTTGGAGCCGATGGAGTGCACAGCTTCGTCAGGAGAGAAATGTGGCGCATCTCCGACGAGGTCTCACCTGGCCCCGTTCCTCACTCTGAATACAAAGGTATGTAGGGCCTTTTCAGACCCGGAGTAGATTGTGGCTTGCTGACGCACGGCCAACTGGTCAGCCATGCCGTGTGATTACGGGTGTATCTTTGGAATCTCCAGACCCATCGAGGGGATAGACTTTCAGAACATTCACACCGTGTTCAATAAAGACCACTCGCACTTGGTTATTGCCGGCCCTGGGGCGCGAGTGTATTTCTTTCTCTTTTTCAAACTCAACCGCACTTACGGCCCAAACATTCCCAGATTCACCAAGGATGACGAGGAAGAATTGGCCAGGAAGCATCAGGATGATCCCATCACCGAGACAGTGAGATTTCGGGATATCTACAATCACCGCACTGTGTCGGTCCTGACTGCACTGCCCGAATACGTCTTGGAGAGGTGGCACTTTGGCAGAATCATGACCATTGGGGATGCGGCTCACAAGGTATGCCCTCTGCTTTCCTTGCGCATGCAACTGTGATGGTAATTCACTCGGCAGTTCGAGCCACTTTCAGGCCAAGGGGGCAACAATGCCATTGAAACGGCAGCCGCTTTGACCAATGCATTGCAGTCGGCTCTGGACTCTCACCCACAGGGGCTGAACGACAAGGACATGTCGTTCGTGTTTGAGCAGACGAAGAACCTCCGGGCCCCGCGTTGCACCCAGCTCGTGAATGAAGCACATCTTCAGCAGCGGATTGAAGCCATGGAAAATGGCTTCTTCGGATGGCTTGCCTGCCGCATCATTCCGAAGCTGCATCTGGAGACGCATCTAAGAAGATGGACAGACCCCGCCGTTGCTTCAGTCCGCCTCAACGGGCTGGCGGTTCCTAAACGCAGCAGGTTCGTGCCTTACGACGATGAGCTGCCATATCCTCCACTTCGTGGGAAATGCGTCTCGACGTTCGCAATGGCCTCGCTATTTGCTGCGTTGGTCTGGACGCAGACAGCAGGGCTGCCTTTGCTCGACCAGCTCTTGGCCCAGTGCTGTATTCTTCATGCGGAATCACCAGCACGTGTCTTCTCTGGACTTGACAGGTTTACTGCGGCGATTTCGACCCCCCACTGGAGCATGTTTCTCCCGGTCTACGTGATTTGGACCGTGGAGGGCTACCGCAACGGCAGCTCCCGGACTCTGGTGTCATTGTAAGTCTGGAGTGTCGAAGCACGCATCAACGAACAAAAGGCTGACGGAACAAGCAGCCCATCCCTATGGGCCATGGCTTCCTACTTTTTAGGACTTGGCATCGTTGCTCCGCTGCACTGTTTTGTCAGTGTCTTCGCGACATCAAACGACACTTATGCACGGACATCTGGGCGCCCACTTCCAGTCGCCGCTGCCAGAGCAGTCCTTGTGTCATCGCTCGCCGTCTGCATTACCGCGGCAATGCCTCTTCTTCTCGGCCAGTGGCACGTTGATGTTCCCGGTCCAGCATTGGCGCTGATCCCACAGGTGCCACTGTTGGTGCCGCTCCTCACGCTTCTCCCCCATCTTCTCCCTTGCCACCATCAGGATTCCGCACTGGACATGTACGAAGGAAACGACACGCCGTTGCTACGAGTCGTGTACTTAATCTCCTTCCTCACCGCAGCCGCCGCTCATCTGTGCGTTGCTTTCCAGTCATGGCCGTCTCCAGACGTCTTGAGCGGAGCCTACGCTGTGCCTTCGCACGACTCCATTGCCGGGCTGGCCGCCATCTGCTGCTGGTGCTTCTACAGCATCTATGAGGTGCGGCGGCTCGGCTACGCTTCCACGCCACAGGCTCTGAGAGCGGCCTGCGTTCTCGTCGCGGGCCAAGTGCTGGTGGGGCCGGGAGCGGCGTATGCCGGAGTGTGGTACTGGCGTGAAGAAACGGTGGCTCGGCTATCTATTGGTAGTGGGCAGATGTAACGCACGTCGTCAAAGAATTATATCTAGCTCGATCCATGTGTCATGGCACCAACCTCACAAGCAGGCAAGAAGTGTGACAGTACTTATTTGCTCGGCACAGGTCTTCGAGAGGTGGCGGCCGGTGTTGCAGTAAGAGCGGTGGGCATCTGGATGCTGGCATTGCCACACTTCATCCGCGACCTTCCGTGGCTGATTAAGGGATCAATAAACATGGTCTTAATCTTGGCAGCAGGGTAAACGACAACGTTGTTACGTTTCTGAAAGGCCTTTTCTAGCCAGTGCCCGACCATAACGACCTCGCATGGCCTCGCGAAAAAAATCCACTGGAACTTTAAGCTTATCAGGCGTGGTATATATAAGCGATCAAGGACGCGGTGACTACTGAATTAGACTTGTTTCCGATTTGACCATGTGGTCCTCCGTTCCGTTGGGGATCCTCCATTGACTCGCGTCACGCCATCGCTTTTGCCCGGTCCCTATGGGCTTTTCTTTCGGCTGCTTCCTCTTGCCAGTCCCATACGCGCCGGATCCCCATGCACCTGGAACTTCCCGTGCGGGGTCTTTGCCCGTGCGGCTTTTGTGCCCTGCATCATGAGGCTCCTTGGCCCTTGCGGAGCTTCCTCCGGCGCTGGCTTCCAGCCCGGGTTCGCAGCAAAAGTTTCTCGCGTTCGGATTTCGTATTAACATTTCTACCAAGCCTTGGTGCATGGACACACTTAGTTAGTAGCCAAGACGAGTAAACGAGACAACGTGGCACAAAGGTCGCACGATGCATTATTAGCGTGCTGGATGCGGCAAGGTTCCGGCATCTGCTTCCGCTGCACAGCTCGGCCCGGCCCTTAGTTGGTCCCTTGAAAATCGCTTGGCGATTAGAGCCCAGACCGACCGACATTACTATAGTACAGCTGCGGCGGTGTGCCTGCCTGCCCGCCCCACCGGCACAAGGAAGAAAAGACCCTCGAAAAGGGGCGCTGTGGGGTTCCATGGCTTTTGGTGGCCCGAGTTCATCATACGTGGCATGTAAAACCAATCATGCCAACTAGCGTAGGAAAAGAAAAAAGAGAAAGGAAGAAGGATACTTATTTTCGCACTTTGCTCTAGCGCTAAGGAGGCGGTAACCTACGAATCATGTACTTACAAGGCGGCGGCGATTCCTCAACATGGAGATGAAAGCATAGAGATGATACCCGTTTCCATTGACTAGCTAAGAGCGAGCGAAAAGACTCTTCTAGCTGGTATGCTATCTCTACTTGTAGAGGACAATGCGATCAGGGACAACCCGAGATCGAACAGTCACGGCAGGTAGAGGCATGAGCTCCGTAGTGTCTACAAGCAGCCAGCCAGTGATCCCCATCGATACCTCCAATATTCCCACCCGTGTTGATGAGTTTACACTGGAGTCGTTAGAAACCCATGGTACGTCGCCCTCACTAGGATTTACTTACAAAGGGATCTTCGATGGCAGTAGCTGGTAGCATGTTAGTATCGGTAAAACGGTAGACGGCGCCTCTACTTACGGGTACGAAGGCCAGCTGACTTCAAGTCGGAGGCGTAGGTGGTTCGATAGTAATCGCATGCCTTCTGGCTGAGGCTCAACTCTTACCCACTCATCCCGCCCATCATGAAGGTTCTCAGCACTCTCTTCCTCCTTACAGCCGTCGTTGCTGCTCTCCCACAGCCACAGGAGTCTGTTCCTTCGGACAACGACACTTCAATCGACGTGTTCTACAACGGAACAGCGTGCAACGACATCGCTTGCGTCACCCTTGAATTCCCTGAGGATCTGGGTTACACTTACGACAACACGTCGTCGCTGGCAGAGAACACGACGGACATCGACACGAGCAACCCTCTCCAGCGTCGCAAGGGCAGGACCGATGCTCTAGCCCTTGCTGCCGATGTCCTCCATTACTACTCCTCCCAGTATGAGGAGTGGCTCAAGGATCAAACGGTGAGTTAGTTCTCCGCTTTACCAAATACCCCGCTAATGCAGCATCTAGAGACGTCGGGACTTCACTCGGGGTCTCTCTTCGAAGTTGAGGGATGATACTGGCTGCAACATCTTCGTCTGCAATGTCGGCTACACCGTATCTACCCCGTGCGACTACGTCGGCAACGTCCATCTTGACCTCAAGCAAAAGGATGCTACGGTTGTCACGTAAGTCATCTGTACTGTACTGGTATACAAACTTTTCTAATTCCCATCTTAGGTACAGCATCTGCTTCGCGAACATCCTGACATTCCACCGCCAAGGTGATGGAGGCTTCGAGAACGTGAGTGACTTGCGATTGAGACGTTACTGAATGGCTACTAACAAGTCTTGATAATAGTGGGCGTGGGCTACGGCTGGGGCCAACTCTTGCGTGGCTCGATCTGATCCCGCATATGTTGACTGCAAATACTCCTCTCCAAGGTGCGAGAAGCCGGATGCTTAGCTACCAGGTTACCACCACAGGACCCAGAGCTAGGGACTGTCTCAACACAGCATGGTCGTCACGGTTTTTACGAGCTTTGAGGAGTAAAGGCCCAGACGTCTGAATTCCTAGACTGTTCCTATCCCAAGGCTCTCGACATGTTTCAACAACATGGTCTTACTTTCGACTCATCTCTATGGTTTTCAATGTACTTTAGCATCTGATGCTCGAGCTATATAGTCTAATCTTGTGATGGTCATCAATTCCACTCCCCATATGCATTGCAATGTGCGTGTAAATGAAAGCTAGGAGCTGCGTCGACGGGGATGAAGTCGATCGACTAATGGTTTGTAGCCTGCATATCGCGCAGGGCGATGGGTCGGGGTAAATGAATTCAATAGTAGGGTAGCCCTTTGCAGATGCCCACATCTCCCTGACCACTCGGGTTACGGTGCTCTTGACCAACTGCCCACCAGCCTGGGGTTTGACTCTCGCCAGGAGCACGATTTCGACCACTTGCGTGACGATTGAGAATCCCCTGCAAACGGGAGATCTGAGTGCCGCCTTCGTGCCAGGACATCACCAAGCTGCTACGTGCAGAAAAAGCAACCTCACGCCAGCATGCCGCTGCGGTGCCCACGCACCAGGTGAGTGCTCAGGTGAGAGCTCGGCTGGCCAAACCTTGGCGGGAGCAACCGGGCGCCAGGCGCACGGTCTTGTTGCCCCCGCCGAGCTCTCACCTAGTGCCAGCTCAGCCAAGTCTCCTCGGTCGCTCGGATTCTGCTTGGCGACAAACGGATTATTATAGCACCATGCGAACTATGAAGCTGTTCGAATCGTGTAGCTTCCGCACGGTCGCTTGTCCCGCATCTTCGAAGTCATTGTATATAGACTAGGTAGCCCGGAGTGAGCATGTTCGCACGCTTTGGGTTTTGGTCACATTGAAGCTAGCCGGATTGCATGGGAACTTTCTTTAGCCTAAGTTCGCAGCTGCGCAGGAGTTTAGGCGACTGTTCGAATGGAGCAGGAATATGGTTCGACACCATCAGGTTTCTCTGAATCGTCGACCTGGCCCATAAGCATCCCTCCGCCGTCTGCCGCCGGGGAAATGAAGCCATAACACACAGAGGGAAGGGAAGGAAAGAGCAGGCAATCTTACAAGGTGGGAGTATAAATATCTGCCAGCTCGCACCTCAAGAAGCCCATCCACAACCATTCGATCCAAACAGTCAACTCCATCATACCATCACCAGCACCATGAGAATCTCCACGAGCCGCAGCGGCCTGCCCACTGTGCTGAGCCTGTTTTTGGCTTGCTCTGTCCTCTTGCAGGGCACGCTTGCACGTTCGATTGACTGGCGTCTCCATGCACGCGCCGCCGATGAGATCCCTCACAACCTGACCATCCCGGACAACGAAACCTACCTCCTCAACGGCACCTGGCTTGCTTACTCAAACGGCACCCTCCTCACCTCCGAGGACGGCGACAACTACCCCGTCATCGAGCGGCCCGCCCAAGCCCGTCATTACATCGAAAAGGTCGAGCACAACAAAGCCGCCTTCTGGTCCGGCATCGACTTCGAGCTCTCCGTCCGCATCGCCCGGCGCGAGGGCTGGCACACGCTCGAGATGTCCGTCACCCGCGAAATCACCTCGCACCCGTGGGCGCAGTCGACCAGCCCGCACTACGAGCACTTCTGGGAAGTCGTCTCGGCCGCCTTCACCGAGAGCCTCATCGACGACAAGCACACGCAGGTCTACGCCATCCTGCGCCCCCCCACCTCGCTCACCCCCGGCGGCCCGTTCAAGGACGGCCGGGCGGTGCGCGGCAGCGACTTCGGCGACGTCGAGTTCCCCCGGCTCGAGAAGGCCGGCATCACCGTCTTCGCCATCCACCCGACCGCCTCCGACGCCACGCGGGCGAGCGAGACGTACGAGATCTCGCCCAAGGACAACGTCAGGCTCTGGCAGAAGAGCGGCCTCTCGTCGTCGGGCACCGCGGAGACCGAGTGCCCCAACGCCAAGAACAAGTTCATGCTCGGCTGCGGGAACTCGGCGACCAAGGAAGAGACGCGTTTGACTACCTGCGGCGGCATCTCCGAGCACGAGATCGTTCTTCCGGGCGGCGGCTTTTGCGACTTCTCACACACCGGCAATGCTGGAACTCACAAGGTTCGTTTCACCAAGTCGGAGGATGTGTATTGGCTCGAGGCGTGTGAGATCCACGAATTTTGTCCTTGAATGGCGTCCTTTGCTGGACTTTATGGGCTGGGATAGGATGGTATAGGATTGGTTTAGTCAAGCCGGCGATGTCTTCGAGGAAGATATAGAACCATGCCACATATATCGCCTTAACAATAAACTGTCACTGCCTAGCCTTATTCAACTACCAAGTGAAGAGCTTTGTATCCGTCACTGTTGCCAATCTACCACCCTTCCCATAGGCAGCAGGGCCGGAAGCCGCACCGGCAGACTCGGGTCTGACACGCCGCGCATCCGTCAGAGAGTTGTAGTTGGCGATCGAGCCTATGGTGACGATGTCTTCGGATATCAAGCTGGCACAGCACATGGCCGAAGCCCATGCCGAAGTCGTGGCCGAATCCGCTGTGACCACCTCCTTATGTCCAACCACCGGTACTACAAGGACCCTTGTCACTGCCCTTCAACTACCCAGGCCCCAATGCTCATTTAGTGCTTTCGGCCGTGTACAGTATATGATTAACCATCGTGTATGATCCTCATGAGAGTCTGCATAATCCGGTCAAAATCCATCAAAATCCAGCATATCGAAAACATTTGAATCCAAGGAGAAAGGGAAACTTGCAGGGCCCCACAGGGGATCGCCGGCACCTGGAACATCCCCAGCACCATCTATTGGAAGGTTCACTAGAGTTAGATCATTACCAGAATTGTGGTGGACATCTCCACGAGAAACTGGCTGATGCGTATCCTCGACGGTCGGCTCGTCAGCTGAAACATCATGCCTCTGGATATCCGTAGCTTCCAGTACATCCGCTGTGTTGGAAGCGCTTTCGGTGGGGAGATTAGAGCCTGCTATTGCGGTATCAGGATTGTCAAGACTTCGTTGAGGTTGTAGCCGAGATTCGTCATGCATCTCCTGTTGCTGGAAGGTGTGAGAGAGGATTTCCTGGCATCGACGCACGATTGCTTTCAACTCGTGTGAAAGCTCATCTTCGAGAACTTGGGAACGTTCCTCTACGGCTGCTTCGAGGCTCGATCGGACAAGGCGAGGCAGCTCTCTCCGGATATACCGCTCAAATTCTGAAGAGAAGTGTTCTGACTCTCGAAGATGCTGGCAAACTGCCTGACCGTACCAATCTACAGAATGTTAGCGTGTATGAACTTGGGTTTGTGCTGCTCTGTAGGATAGACGATGATTGAACTCACATGGTGATGGCATGTTTTCTTCGTCATCTTGGGGGAAGATGATCGCATAAACAGCACGCCACTTGTCTTCTTCAGTAGCCCCTTTCGGCCTCTTCTTGCTCTTTATGAGGTCTGCTTGCTTCCTACTTAGTCTTTCTTCAACTGGACGGACAAGGCTTTCTGGACACCTCTGCTCTGCTCGCAAGTGTTCATTAAGATCGTCATCAGAGTCAAAGACTTTGAAGCATCGAGGGCATTGCTCTTGAGGGGCATGGGCACGGAAAAGGTGTTCTCTATGATATGTCAGCCATGGAAAGTCCACCTAGCAGCTTCCGGGGGGAATGAAAGTCGTGAGTGCTCACTTCAACCTGGACACGGATGCAAATCCTTTCGAGAAACAAGCCGCGGGCCTTGAGGGAGCTTCTGGCTGACGTTGGAAGTATGGGCATGCGAATCGCTTTGTTTCGTCTGCTTCGTATCTTGTCAAAAATGGCTGACGACGTTCATTGTCGCTATCTCCGTCATCTGAGTGGTTTCTGCTACTAGTACGCTTGCGCTTGGCTCTCCGCTCTTGGCTTGATTGTGTCGCAATCGTACACGTCTGTACAGAAGAAGAGTCCGCCGCTCTATTTCGGCTTTTACGACCCGATTCTTGGTCGACGCGCTGTCGTAGGCCAGGTCCAACGATGGGCAGGTCAGCATCCCCAGGTCCGTTGGGGCAGAACTCAGAGCCGGTGTCGTAGACAGAGTCCCAACCATCGCTAGATGATGAGACTTCGTCCTCTGACCAAGCTTCTATTGTTTGGCATGAGCATGGTGAATCCCCATTTAAGCTCTTCTGAAACTTCAACATCAGGCGTTCGACGATGTGCCGGTTTTGCTGGCGTTCTATCGTCGTTGAGATGGTGAGTGGTACTGGAACCCCGAGAGGTCTTTGGGTTGTCAGTTGCCTCACTGGCTCTGGCGAACCAGATCGTATTTGGGGAATATCAGACTGGGCTCTGAGGGGGTTTGCCTGCTCTTCCACGCGCCATTCGAACTCTGGCTCGTGGAACTTGCGCACGCTTCGGGTGTTGGACCCGTGTGGCTGCACTCCATAAGAAGTTGAAGGGAGAGGCACTCTGGATGTTGCCTTGTCTCCAAGTCTTTTCATCATCTCCTTTCCAAGCCTGGTTGCAAACGGCTCTGACACGTGCCCCCGAATGTCTACATGAGCCACACCAGTGAGGCCAAGAAGCGGCTCTAGTACATACTGAAAAGCGTTTGCCTTCTCTCGAAAAGGATTTGGTATAAACTCCCAGAAAACAGTATTTGTGAAGCTAGGAAAGCCACCATACCTGAAAGTCCCGCATACGAGCTCGACCTGGAGCACCTGCAAACAATGGACTTGGCTGTGATTGCCGAACATTGCGACAAGCTCGCGCAACCAAGCCTGTACGCGCCTGTATGGTACTGGCTGGGTAAGGTCTTCCTCGATGCGAACACTGACACGGCGCATGCGTCGTAGGCAGAAGTGTGAAATCCCAGCTGTCTTGATCGTGTTGATTGGTAGGCCTCGTGCGTGAGGAGTATTGAGTGCCCGCAATCCGGCAGCGTCATCGTTCGACCCGTCAGATGTTGTGCGTGGAGAAAAGGCCCAGACGCGCTCGCGCGTGGTCATGCTGAAATGGAAAGCATTTCCCCCGTAAAGTGCATCAGTCAACTCAAGATAAGTTTGCTGACAAGCCCGCGATAGCGACGTCCAGATACCCATAGAAGTCCATACGCCGGGAATGTGCACTTCATAGCTTCCGACTGGAGCACATGTTTTAGGGATCCTGCGTGTGAGGGGATAGAAGGTTATGTCGTGGGTGTGTGGCACAAGATACGAGTAAATAAGCAGCCGAAGCTCGCTTGGAAGGCGCAGAAGTGAGCTGTCTTGCTGTTGGCGTCGGGGCTGCTTCCAGGAACGGTGTGTCGGATATTCCGAACGCTCGTCATTTGGTTCGTATGCTGACTGAAGAGAATGAGCAAACAGTAAAACAGTGTTTTAGAAGAACTTTACCTCGCTCAGAGCCTGTGATTGGGCGTGGGGTGGTGCCTCGCAATGTCGAGGGCTCGTCATTCCTGCAGAAGAAGCGTGACGGGCTGGACCTCACGAGCTATGGTATGTCGTCCGTTCGTGGTGGAGGGAGAGGGAGAGAGAGAGAGAGAGAGAGAGAGAGAGATGGATATTCCCAGCCTCGAGAAAGTCAAGTCGCGTCGGTCATGCTACAAAATGACCAATCGGCGCTGAATAGGCGTGCCTACCCCGCATGAGCCGACGTCTCGTACGCAAATGCGTTATTCTTGAAACGCGCATTTCGGGAGCGCCATAAAGCTCTTGAATATCTTGGCTTGATAATCTATTAATACAGAACCTTGCACATTTCGATGGTGTAACGGGTTGTATCTACTGCCGGAGGGTCTCTGTAAATCACCTCGCACCCATACTCTTTACAATCCTCTCCCGCCTATTCTCCCTATCCCTATCGTCCTTCCAACTACCTCTATCACGCCCCGCACCCCCTCCCGCACCCCCTCCCCTACCCCTGTCATTCCTCTTCTCTTCACGGTCACCACCGACTCCACCCCTCTTCTCTCGGTCCCGCCCAGCATCACCGCCATCCTTGTTCCTCTTCGCCTTCTTGTCGCCCACGATTTCCTTCTCCTTCTCGCGGGGATCTATGACGACGAGCTCCTCTTCATTCTTCCTCTTCCACTCGAGGTCCTTTCCAAGCCTGTCCTTTTCAAAGCTGAGGGCGTGATTCATCCAGCCCGCGTCGTTGTCGTCGTCGTTGGCGGCGGCCGCGGCGTCGGGAGCGTCGTCCCAAGCGCGGCAGGACTGGCAATTGGGGATGAAGTGCAAGTCACACAGGATGGCCTCCGAATCCTCCACCTCTTCGACGGCGGCCTTCTCCTTGGTGGCGGGGACCTGCCGCGGTTCGGGCTCGGCGGTCGCCGGCGGCGGCGTCTTTTCTTTCGGGGCGCTCTCCAGCTTCGTCTTGAAGGCGTTGAACAGCTGCATGGCTTGCGAGTCGGCCTTGGCGTCGGCCGCGCCGCCCCGTCTCTTCCGGCCGCGGGTCGAAGACTCTGGGATCATGGCTTCCAGGGCGGACTTCTTCTTCGGGGCCTCTTTGGGAGCGGATCCGGTGTTGCGCTTCATGCTGGCCTTCAACTCTGCGATTTGGGCGTTCGTGCGCTCGAGGAGGGAGGACATTTTGTTGACTTGCTCGGGCTCAGAGTCGGACGAGACGGAAGGCGACCGGGAGGAGCGGCGCGGTGGCGGAGGTGCGGCCTTCGCCTTGGGCGGTGGTGGGGAAGGCGAACGCTTGGGCGAAGGTGGCTTTGCGGGCTTTGGTTGCTTGGGCGCGGCTTTACGAGGAGCGGGGCCGGGGGCGGCGGCGTCGTCGTCGTCGCCAGCACTGACGAGCTTGGGGTTGAACTTGGGCTTCTTGACTACTGGTGCGACATCCCCCTCCTCGGCTTCATCGGCACCAAAGCTTAATAGTTGCTTCGCGGCCTTGCGTTTTGCCTTTTTCGGACCCTTCTTCTCCTGGGCCTGGGGCTGGGCCGTGTGCATGCGCTTGACCATGTCCTCGAAGGGGTTGATGATGATTTCGGTGCCGGTGATCTTGGTGGGGTACAAGGGACGCTCGCTGCCGTCCTCGTCGGTCAAGTCGGCCTCGCCCATTTTCATCAGATTGTAGATGGTGTCGCCCTCGATGCGGCCAAACATGGTGTTGGTCTTGGTCAAGTCGGGGGTCTGGGCGAGAGTCAGGAAGAATTGGCTGCCATTGTCGTCCTTTTTGCCGGTGTTGGCCATGCCCAGCAGGCCGCGGCGGTTGAACTTGAGGCGCGAGTGGAACTCATCGGCAAAGGGCTCGCCATCAAAGCTGCTCTCGCCGCCAGAGCCGGTGCCGGTGGGGTCGCCGCCCTGGATGATGAAGCCGGGAACCAGGCGGTGGAAGATGGTGTTGTCGTAGTAGCCATCGAGGCAGAGCTGCAGGAAGTTGCGCGAGGCCAGCGGGGTCTGCTTGGCAAACAGCTCGAGGGCGAGGTCGCCGGCGGTGGTGTGCAGGATGACCTTGGCCGTCGGCGGCGGCTCGAGATTGTACACGGACGACATGGCGGGGGCGGGGCGCTAGGCCAGCGCAGGGCGGGAGGCGATTGACGCGGTGGGTGGGCTGCGGGAGACGACGTGGTTTCTGGTGGTGGGCGGCGGTGGGCGGTGTTGCGGAAAAGTCGGCGGCGGACAGAGTGACACTGACAGCTTGAGACGCGATCCCTCACTGGTCCGAGCGCGAGCCTCCAACGTCACTCCGACGGCCGGAAATTCAAGCTTCAGCCCTGCCCGTCCGTCCGTCCCTCCCTCCCTCAACCAACAGAGCTGCCCGCTGCTCAACCACTTCTTACCCGCCATGCGCTGATTTTGGATCTTGTGCTCTCGCTGCTCCACCACAGCCATGCTGCCCTTCATTAACGCTCGTATGCACCCACGTCGAAGCTGCTCCAAAAACCCCGCTGACCATCTCCCCAACAGCTTTCGCCTACGTCGCCGGCGCCCTGGGCTCGTCCCCCGACGAGCGTACGTGTCCTCGGCCAACTTGCACTCACCGTGGCTGACAGGCTGCAGTCAAGCTCGTCGGCTCCTTCCTCATCTCGTACCCTCTTGCCGCCGCCCTCAAGCGCATCCCCGACTCGAAGCCGTGGCAGAAGAATGCCTTCATAATATCGTACCACCCCGATCCCGCCGCCCGCCCTTGACCACCTCTCACAATCACCCAGGGTTTCTCTGTTCTACCTCGTCGGCTTGTTCGACCTCTGGGCCGGCCTTCGCACCCTGTTCATCAGCTCCGCTGGAGCCTATGCCATCGCCAAGTACATCGAGGGTCCGTTGATGCCATGGATCGGCTTCGTCTTCCTGATGGGCCATATGTCTATCAATCACCTCGATCGCCAGTTCAGGAACGAGCCCCAGAACGTCGACATCACCGGTGCTCAGATGGTCTTGATCATGAAGCTCACCGCCTTCTGCTGGAACGTCCATGATGGCCGCCTGTCCGAGAAGGAGCTGTCCGATTACCAGAAAGAGCGCGCTCTTCGCGAATTGCCTCCGGTCCTGGACTATGTGGGTTACGTGCTGTTCTTCCCCTCGCTGTTCGCCGGTCCCGCTTTCGACTACGTCGACTACCGCCAGTGGTTGACTACCAGCATGTTTGAGCTCCCGCCCGGCGTTGATCCCTCCAAGGCTGCCCCGACCCGGAAGAAGCGCAAGATCCCGCGCAGCGGCACCCCCGCCGCTTGGAAGGCCGCCTACGGTCTGGTCTGGATCTTTGCCTTCCTCAAGTTCTCTGGTTGGTACAACACCGACCTGCTCCTGGGCGACGAGTACATGAAGCACAACTTCCTCAAGCGCCTCTACTACCTGCACATGGTCGGCTTTGCCGCCCGCATGAAGTACTACGGCGTCTGGCATTTGACCGAGGGTGCTTGCATTCTCTCTGGCATCGGCTACAAGGGCGTCGATCCCAAGACCGGCCGCGTCAACTGGAATCGACTCCAAAATGTGAAGCCTCTGGGCATCGAGTTAGGCCAAAACACCCATGCCTATCTCGGAAACTGGAACATCAACACCAATCTTTGGCTGCGGAACTACATGTACCTGCGTGTAACCCCCAAGGGCAAGAAACCCGGATTCCGAGCCAGCATGGCAACCTTTGTCACCTCGGCCTTCTGGCACGGCTTCTATCCCGGTTACTACATGAGCTTTGTCCTGGCAAGCTTCCTCCAGACCATTGCCAAGAGTAAGTCCCTCGACCAAGCCTGCCTTCTGTTACTGACACGGACCAGACGGCCGCCGCCTCCTCCGCCCCTTCTTCATGACACCCGACGGCACACGCCCCCTCCCAACCAAGATGTACTACGACATCTTCTCCTGGCTAGTCACTCAAATCGCCTTCTCCTTCACCGTGATCCCCTTCATCACCCTCGAGCTCGCCCCGTCCCTCCTGATCTGGAGCCGCGTCTACTTCGTCACCATCGGCGGCGTCATCGTCTCCCTGGCCTTCCTCGCCTCCCCGGGCAAGAAGATGCTCCAGAAGAAGGTCGCGCAGCGATCCGCAGGAGCCAAGCCCGCAGCCGGCGCCAAAGACGCCACGCCAGCCTCGACCACGACCTCTTCGCAGATTCCGACCGCCGACCTCATCGCCCGCGGGCGCTCGAGCCTCACGGTCGACGACCTGCTCGAAGAGAAGGTGCTCGGCGAGGCGTTGGGCATGCGCCCCGGCCTGAGCCGCAACCCGTCGACCGAGGGCGGCGGCGGCCGGGTGCCCCTGATGGGCCTGCCCGACGACCCGGGCCGCGAGCTCGACGAGGCCATCGAGGAGGTCAAGGCCGAGATCGCGCGGCGGAAGGCGAGCGGCGAGGGCCCGCCGGGGACGCACGAGGTGCGGGCGTGGCTGGAGGAGAAGGTGAAGGAGTTGAAGAAGCGGAGGGATTGAGTGGGCGGGCGGGCGTCTTGCAGAGTAGGTAGTCGGCGACCGGAAGTCCTGATTTTCTTTTTTTGGTCGGACTCCCCGTCTGCTCGGGTTGGTTTTCTGGCACTGGAACTCCTGGTTGTCGAAGCTCATTGATTGCGTACACGAGTTGTCTGTCTCACTGAGTGGTTTGGATAGCTGGGAGGGAAAAGTCCGCTCAAGGCCGAACATTTACCATGCTGATGTTAGAGAGAAAGGGGTCGATCTGAAGGTTCCTTTTGGATGTGTGTACGAATTAGAATACAGCGATATATGAGAAATGCAACTACCAAGTTTCCTCATTCGGGGTTCCGGTCGATAAAAGAGTTTGTTGTGTGATGTGATACCGGTGCACGCTACGGACTACATACATCCCATCCTGGCCGCCGATCTTCCACAGAAATGCCGCCGATAGGTAACATCCGACTACACCCATTCTCGATAACCTGAAGGTTTATGAGGGTTTGGAAGTGCCTTAGTGTCGACGTTATCCCATCCGGGAATTGCTCAACTGCAAATGCTGCACTGTTGACTAATTCTTTTTCCCCTTCGTTCCAAACAAACATACCCAATGCCTACTGCCCGCCACACACACACGCTTGTTCTTATAGACTTAAGTATGTGAAGGCGTCTATTCGTCTGGAAAAAATATCTCGCGAAAAAGAAAAAGAAGAAAAAACTGTAACCCCCATCCCACGTACATACTGCATGCGCTAGAGCAGTCGAAAAAGTCGTTACCAGCACGATTGCCACCATACAAATTTCTGGAGGACGGGAGACGACGCATGGATGCTTTCGACTTTCCAAAGAATAATTCAAGTAGGTAAGGGGGAGGGGGAGCAAATGGCAACGCGCTCACACTGGAAATGGTCAACACCCTGAAAAAAAAAATAAAAGGGGGGGAGAAGCGCTTAACCACGCGCTGCTTTATGCCATATATAGCAACTGGAGCTTCAGATAAGTAAAAGGCGCCCCCCCCCCCCCCAAACCCCAGTGACCCCAATAATCATCGTGATTGGAAAACCAACCTCCCGCCGCATTTCCCCACCACTGATTCCCCCTTTTTCTTCTTTCCTTTTTCTTTTCCCACCACCACCACCACCACCAACCCGCTAAACGATGATTCAAGCCAGGGAGAGACGCAAAGCAAGTAAAGTCGGATTCAAAGCGGCAAGATGGCCGGTTCGGGGCCGGCGGGCACGACGCCGTTGCCGGCAACCCTCGAGTAACCCCACTTCCACTAAAAGCACGGCGGCGTTATCAGAAAATGTCAATTCTTTCCCCCCCGGATATTCACTCCCCTCCGATTTTTTCTTGGAGAAGGACGAAGGGTGGGAAAAAAAAAGAAATGACGTGGAGACGTCGTATTATTCCTTCTTCCTTTGAGACTCACCTTCTCGACCTTGGTCGTCGCCTTGAAGGCGCCGCCGCCGGTCCGCTCGGTCTCGTCCCAGTAGAGGGTGCGCATCCAGCGGTCGATGCGGGGGTAGTCGTGCCTGATCATCTTCAAGTTGCACTTGAACAGCGTGTGGTAGGCGGTGTCGAAGCGGACGACGGTGGGGAACAGGCGGATGTCGGCCTCGGTGATGTGCTCGCCGAAGAGGTAGGGGCCGGGCAGGCGGCGCTCCTCGTTGGCGGCGAGGTGGCGCTCGATGCGGTCGAGGCTGGCGAAGAGCGGGTAGATGCTGGCGTCGTAGGCCTTTTGGGCGGTGGCGAAGCCGCACTTGTAGACGCCGTTGTTGATGGTGTCGTAGACCCAGGCGTTCATGGCGTCGATCTGGGGGCGGAGGTGGTCCGGGAGGAGGGCGGCGGGGCCCTTGGCGGCTTCGCGGCGGTCCGGGGGCAGGAGGTGGTCGAAGGCCGAGTAGAGGATGCGGATGATTTCGCTCGACTCGTTGTTGACGACGAGGTTGCGGTGCGAGTCCCACAGGGTGGGGACCGTCACGCGGCCTTCGTACTGGGGGTCGGCGCGGAGGTAGAGCTCGCGGAGGTACTTTGCGCGACGTCGTTTGGCTTCCTGTCAGCAATGGCGGGGCATTGGTGATGGGCGGTGGTGGGTTTGTCAACACACCTTGCACCCGGTCACGGGATCCCTGTCGGGTCCGCCGTTCTGGCCGGAGAAGAACCAGCCCTTGCCGGCGGAGCGGTCCATGTCGTCGACTTCGACGAGGCGGATGACGTCGTCGAGGCCCTTGAGGGTGCGCACGATGTTGGCGCGGTGGGCCCACGGGCAGCCGTAGTTGATGTACAGGACATAGCGGTGGCCGCCCTCGGCGGGGAACTGTTCGGAGGGGATGAAGTTGCGGAACTTGGAGGCCTGGCGTCTGAAGGTGCCGTCTTCGTCGGCTTGGCGGGGGCCGTCTCTGGTCTGCGCAGTGAGAGATTAATAATTGCCATGTCTTGCGCAAGGGCTGGGGTGAGATGGCACCATGGTCGCGGGTGGTTGCGGTTGTCAGGTTTTGCAATGCGTTGGCAGCAGCAGCAGCAGCAGCAGCTTTTGCAGCAGTGGCAGAGTAGAGAAAGGCGGGATCAGAGGTGTTGGCAAAGGCAGAGAGGGCGGAGGGATTATTATCAATTGTAGTTAACAATAGTCGACCGGACGAGATGAGCCGGACAGCGCGGCCTTTGGCTGGTGCCGAACGCCGAGCTGCGGAGGCTTACTGTGTACGTAGGGCGAGCCTCTCCCTTGGCACTGCCGAGTGAATAGCAGGCGATCCTGGCGCCCCCTCAGCGGGCGGGGGCGCAGGGCTGACAGGGCAGGAGGGTTGGCGGGATGAGGGCGGGATGAGGGGTCGAGGGCGGTTGCGATAGACGATAAACCGGCCATGCCCCGCGCCTGGCTCTGCCTGGCACGCTGGGTCTGCCTGGTGCCGTGCTGGGCTCCCGAGGAACGAGGAACGGACCCTCGATGGGGTCCCGAGCCGGTCCGGACCTCCGAATAATACTTGACACTCATATTTGCAGAAGACGCGCGAAGAGATACATATCCGATGCCGCATCCGTCAAAGCTCCATGGTGAAGCTCTCTCCCGCCTCGGTCGGGCGGCCTTCGGTGACATGGGCCTTCCTGGCCTTGAGGTCGCAGACGATGTTGAACAGCGACTCGGACGCCTTTGCGGCGACGGCCTTGCGGTTGATGCTCGTGGGGAAGCCTTGCTCGTCCTTGAAGAGGCCGCGCACCTCTTCGACCGACGCGTCGGCGCCGGGCAGGGCCTCGCTCAGCTGGCGGATGCGGCGCACGCGCGGGATGCTGTCGGGCAGGTAGACCGTGTCCTTGACGGCGGGGTGGTCGACGAGGTAGTGGTTGCTGTGGTAGATGCGGCGCGGCTGGGCTGCTCCCTCTTCTGCGGCGAACAGCTTCTGCACGTCGGTCGCGCTCCACTCGAGGCAGACGGCGGGCGAGTCGGCATCCGCAACGCTGATGGTGCACGACGACGCCACGCCGTGCCGGTCCAGCGCCTGCACCGCCTGGTCGCGTGACGGCGACTCGAGCACGCAGCGCAGCGCGAGGTGGCACGGCATGCGCGTTGGGTCCATGCCCACGGCGCGGATGGCGTTGAGCGTGCAGCCCACGCCTGCGCTGTTGATGCCGATCTTGCCGATGATGCCCGCCTCGGTGACCATCTTGATGGCGGGCAGGCTGCTGGCGGCGTTGGCCGCGATGCTGAGGGCGATCAGGTTGGGGCGCTGCTCGGGCCGCCAGTCCCAGTTCTGGGCGATGATGGCGGTTTGGGGCGAGTGCCAGGCCAGCATGGTGCAGCCGTCAGTGAACAGCCCGAAGGCGATCTCGGTGCGCACGTTCAGCGCGAGCACGTCGGCCAGCTCGACCCCCGCCCCGTCCGCGATGCCGCGCATTTCCTCGAGATAGGCCGGCCATTTGCGGAGCACCATTGCTTCGAACTCGAGCGCCGTCGAGCGCACCTGCGGCCAGTCGAGCTTGGCCGTTTCCTTGAAGAGCATGGCATAGAAGGCGATGCTGCCCTCGACCTGGCTACGGGCCAGACTGCCGTGCGTGCGCCCAATCTGGGAATTAAGCGCGTCAGTAGTGTATGAGAGATTTGTTCAGAAGCTGAAGACTTGCCTCGTACGGTGTGCCTGAGCAATGTACCTGCAGCATCTTGAGCTTCGTTTATCGTTGTCTTTTTTGATCCTGGGGGACGAGGCGTGGCTGAAATATAATAATACAGAGCATCCATAGATTGCGCCGGCGGCAGAAGGAACAGGTTGCCGGAATACCCCACCTATGCCAGCTCGGCCGCCTTGGGCAGTCGCCGACGTACAACTGACGGACAAACGCTGGTAATGTAACTTAGCACATAAACCCCCGCTCGTTGCATTCCTCGTTGGGAAGCGGGGTTCTTCGCCCGCGCCGCCTGATCGACGCCATGTAGAAATATAACAACCAACACCAATGGCCGACTTCTACGTGTCCGTGCAACAGCTTGCCCTGGGCCGCAGAATGAGCAGAAAACGCGTGCTCGTCGGATATGGAAGCAAGTGCTGGCCTGCCCCATTCGCTATGCAGCGAGCTAACTCGTACGCAGTCGACGTCGACGCCGTTGCCAACTGGTATGTGAGCAGCAGCATCCACAAACTCAACATTGACGTCCGTCTTCAGGATCAACACGGGCGATGGCTCCAAGCAAAACCCCACCAACGTCTCCCGCGGCATCTTCGGCGCCACCGTAGGCGTTGACCGCCTGCTCCGCCTCTGGGACAAGTACCACATCAAGGCGACGTGGTTCAGCCCCGCCCACACGGTCGAGTCGTTTCCGGACCAGATGGCCAAGATCCGAGACGCAGGCCACGAGATCGGTCTGCACGGCTACACTCACGAGTACGTACCCTTCTCCCCCATCCCTTTTTCCTCCTCCTCTTCCTCCTCCTCTTCCTCCTCCTCCTCCTGCCGATATATGATAACAAAAACTCCCCCTGATCCCTCCCCTCCTCCAGACACCCCTTCCACCTCACCCCGCAACAGCAGCACGCCGTCCTCGCCAAATCCGTCGCCGTGCTGACGGCCTTCACGGGCAAGAAGCCCGCGGGCTACACGGCGCCGGCGTGGCAGGCGAGCGACGAGCTGATCCCGCTGCTGCACCGCTTCGGCATCGAGTACGACCACAGCTTCATGCACCACGACCTGCAGCCGTACTGGGCCCCCGACGGCGCCGGCGGCGGCGGCGGCGGCCACACCTGGGTCGAGACGGACCGCGCCAAGGAGGCCGAGCACTGGATGCGGCCGATGAGCAAGATACGGCCGAGCGGCGTGGTGGAGATTCCGGCGAATTGGCATTTGGTGAGTGGGCTGAGTTGAGGGGGGATGTGAGGGGCGGCGGGGGGAGAGAGAGAGGAAGAGTTGATTTTTTTTCTCTTTTTCTTTTTTTTCGAATCTGTGTCTGACGAGAGAGGGGGGAATGGCAGGATGACTGGCCACCCTTGCAGCCGATGCTTGCGACCATGTCGGTAGGTGTTGTGCATTGTCGGGAGCCCGAGACATTGGCTTACTCTTACTCCCCCATCAAAAGGGCTTCGTTGATACGGCCGTCGTGGAGAAGCTGTGGCGCGAGCAGTTCGACTTCGCATACCGCGAGTACGACAGCTTCATCTTCCCCATGTCCATCCATCCGCAAGTCAGCGGGAAGCCGCAGGTCATCTTGATGCATGAACGGTGAGTTTCAGGAAACAAAGGATGAAGCGCTATGGCCGTGTTAATTCCAATGCCAGCCTCATCGAATACATCAACAGGCATGAGGGTGTCGAGTGGATGACCTTCGGCCAGATGGCAACCGAATTCAAAGAGGGGCGGATCCCTGGCGCCGTGGTTGAGGGCGGCGTGGATGTCTAGGTCTGTGCCGGTCTTGAGCCTGCACAGCGGGTGCAACAAGAAACTGTGTATGTAGGCAGTCGAAGCAGATATCTCAGCGTAGATGTAAATACATCTAGATTGAACCATGTAGGTGGGTTAATTCTGTCCCCACCGTGATGCACCGTCTGAACTGAAAGTGGAATCGCAGTCATTAAAGCCTGAGATGACATGTTGAGTTGTAGATATCTTCCCACTAACCTTTGAGTACCATAAAACGCCATTGCTTTCAGTAAAGAGGTTTTCCAGCTCGCGCTCACATCTTATTTGTAGACAAGAACCACCCCTACGAACCGCCAGACACAATTAGCCGACTACTCGCTGGATAACCTTCCAGATGCGTCCGAAACGAGTGAGCCAGAACGATGCACGGCGAAGAAGGCCGTGGCACACAAAAACCGAAGACGCCAGCACCTTTTTATTAAATCCAGCTTTACTCTCTCAGCCCAGACCGCCCCAGGCACCGCGGATTCGCCTGGCGAGCTGGATGTCCTTCTGCATGATGGTGACACGCTTGGCGTGGATGGCGCAGAGGTTGGTGTCTTCGAACAGGTGGACCAGGAATGCTTCGGCGGCCTCTTGCAACGCCTGAATGGCCTGGGACTGCCAGCGGAGGACTGAGCCGTCGTCGGGGCGCAGGTTGAGCGCAATCTCACGGACCTGGGTAGCGCGCGTGTCAGATGGTCGTCCAGAGAAGAGACCAGGGATAGCAGCATACCAGACGAGCGAAAGGAAGCTTCAGAAGCAGCAGATCGGTGCTGCGCTGGTAGCGCCTGATCTCTTTCAGAGCCATGGTGCCGGGCTTGTGGCGGTACCTCTTCCTGCTCGGTGTGGGGTCGCCGGCTGCGCGAACGAGCGGTCAGCGATCAAGATTCGACAGCATGCGCAAGCCAACGACTGACCGGAAACACCAGACGACCTGGGGCCTCTCTTTGCTGGAGTAGCTTGCGAGGCCAATGACGGCCGGCCCCTCGACTTTCCTCCTGTGGACGGACGCCCTCCCCGGGACGGACGCGTCTTTTGCTTTGTTCCGGCCATTGTATGCGACGCGATGCGGGGAGGTTATTTGGCAGATACGGGTGCGAGACGCGATGTGCGAGCTATGCCGTGATCATGAGTCGCGAGTGCGGCGGCGGGCAATGCAATGCCAGAGCGGACGGGGCGGGGCGCGAGAGCGTGAGCGCGCCCGGGAGCTGGACGAAGCGGAGACGAAGACGCGGGCTGGGGCGGGACAGTTTGCTGCGGGCGCAATGCGGTGGAGATGGATGTGGGATGCACGAGGCGACGCGACTTGGGCGAACAAGCGCGTTGTTGTTCGGCTCGAGTCTCTTAGCGGCAACCGTACGTATGTAGCAGGCCCGCCCGCCTGTGCGCCCGCAGCCATTATCTAATCGCCGCCCCAAGCTCCGCATCCGCGCAATAGTCCACGTTTGCCCTTGACTCTCTCCCTCTCTCTCTCTCTCTTTCTCTCGCCTTTACTCGCTCCCACCAACCGCACCGCCAGTCTTTCGTTCGCCTTCCGCCCGCGCTGTACCGACTGCCTATTGCTCCGCGCATTCTTTCCCGCACTCGCTCTACCACCCGCGCCGTCCCAGGCATCATGGCCGCCGTGCTCGGAGGTGGTGATGGCATGGTGGGCCAGCTGCCGCTCGAACAATGGTTTTACGAGCTGCCCGTGTGCACCCGCTGGTGGACCACCGTCACCGTTGTACTCAGCGTGCTGGTCCAGTGCCACGTTATCTCGCCCTTCCAGCTGTTCTACAGCTACCGCGCTGTCATCTACAAGCACCAGGTGCGCCTCAGCCGCAAACCCCACCTTCCCAGCAATGCTAATCGCCCAGCAGTGGTGGCGCGCAGTCTCGACATTCTTCTACTTCGGTCCCCTGAGCCTCGACCTCCTCTTTCACGTATTCTTTCTCCAGCGCTACTCGCGCCTCCTCGAAGAAGGCTTCGGCCGCTCGCCCGCCCACTTCTCATGGCTCCTGGCCTACGCCTCGGCCGTGCTGCTCGTCGTCGCTCCCATGTTCTCCATGGGCTTCCTCGGCTCCGCCCTCAACAGCACCCTGGTCTACATCTGGAGCCGCAAGAATCCAGACACCAGCCTAAGCTTCCTCGGTCTGGTCGTCTTCAAGGCGCCTTTCCTGCCGTGGGTGCTCGCCCTCTTCAGCATGGTCTTGCACGGGACCGTTCCCAAGGATGACATGCTCGGCATCGTTGTCGGACACGGTATGTCTGCTCCAAGCAGCCCCCCGGTGCCAATGCTAACGCCGTAACAGTGTGGTATTTCTTCAACGACGTTTACCCGCCCATGAATCACGGCCAGCGCCCTCTTGATCCCCCTTCCTGGTGGGTTCGTCTTTGGGAGGGTCGTCCGGCGGCTGAGGAAACGGCTGCCGAGGTGATTGATCGCGACATCGCCGCCGTGCCCACTCCGGAACTGAGATAGGCATGTTCCAAGAAGGCGTTTTTGGCAATGGGCTGTGGTGGCCTTTGAGAGATACCCGGCGCCACGGAATTTGTGGGTTTACGGCGTTGCTGGGTACCTTCCGGAGTTCGGGATCTGGGGAGACTTAGTATTCTCCGTGTACATAGGTAATGGATCCTTGACATTATTTGGCTAATGCGCCTCGATTCTAGACGTGTGGCTTGCTGAACGGCGCCTTGGCAGCGCGAGGCTGAGGGCTGGCTCTTTCACATGCCAAACAACCTCCCAGCCTACCCCAACCATGTTGACTTAGTACATGCCTGCGTCGCAACTACTACTTTGTCGCCTACGAGTGAATCATCCCGCATGCGGGCTGCAGAGTATGAGACACTTCCGGTAGCCTCAGGCCAGGTGAGCGAACGTCGCATTTCTGTTTCCTTCGCCCATTCACCGGCACGTGCGTGTTCTGTCGGGGAATCTGTCTGCAACCAAGCAAAGCTACAGGAGTCCAGTCGCTGTCCCGATGTTGAATGAATCCTGATACTGAAGTGTGGGCCTTGGTCATCGAGGCCAGTCATCACACGGTCGTCGGCCTTCGATCCCAAAACGGCCCTCATCGTCGCCCAAGTATGGGCGATGCAAGTCATCGTTCGTTGATGATAAGAAATGCTAGGGCAATCTGATGGCAGACGGGTTGAGTGGGGAAGGTCGTGTGCGCCAAAGCCGAGCGGGTGACAAGAATGCAACGGCTGCACGTCACCGAAACACGCAATCTCCACCAGACTTCGGCCAGGTAAATACCAGCAATGTCAGACACGGTCCGCCGCCCTAGACGATGCAGCAAGCGCCTAGACCTCGACCTCTTCTATGAAGCGCTCCGGAGCCGCAGCGACGTGCAGCTTATTAAGCGCTGGGTACCTTGCAGCGCTACCAGCCACATGCAAGCTATGACGGCGGACACATCCGTCAGTTGATCGGGGCATTCGTGTGGACGTCTCGGTGTTGAGGAGCAAATAGGAAGGTATCAGCGCATCCCTGTCGGACCTCAGCATGGTTGCCGCCAATCCCACCCCACTGGCTCCTCACCAACGCGTGTCGACCATACCATGTGCCCGGCACTCCTGGTAGGTGGTTTTTCCTGTACGTACGCTGGCAGAAGTCATCCCGGCTCCCGGATGCTTGCGTGTAACCTCCTCGGTCGCATCTGCCGAAGAAGCAATATGCACCTTGTCGTCTCCAACTCCTTCCAGACACGTTCAAGCTACATACGGCCATGAAAAATATGCTTAGCCCTGCACGCAGCCGGTTTCTTGTTTCCTTGCTTCGCTGTTGGCCAGATCTTGCCCGACTGGAAACGTCTTTTATTTCCAAGCCGCCCCTGCGGACTGTCTTGCACATGGACTCGAAAAGACCAACCTCTCCCTGCGCCTTGTGGTTGACGCCGGCGAGAGCACAATGCGCCCAGGCCAACATGGGGCTTGATTGGATGAGACTGCCTTGTGCCACATCATGCCCCCAATCTTTGTTTCTTCTCTCTAATCGTGCCCATACGTAATCGTCCCCGCAGAACAAGCCACAGTTCCCATTCCACCCCAAATGGGCAATTACTTCAAACTTAATCTGGAGAGCCCGACAGACGCCACACTCCTCGCTGCTCCAGAACCTGTCCAACTCCCTCCTGGTTGGCACAACACATTCTCGGCTCTTGGAGAGAGGCAAACCTCGCTCCCCCGTCAGTTTGCTTTTGCGCCTGACGTCTGTGTCGCCCTGCCATCGTCGCGCTTTTTGACCAGTACCTCGGGCCACCGCCCCCTTCCGCACGAGATCGCATCATGCTTCTTCCAGCAGAGACACCGGCTTTGAAACACGGCCGTCTCGAACCGCTCGCCCTGCCCTCCTCGGCAATGTTGGACCGGGCCGCCTTCTCGTGCCGCGGCGCGCGTGTCACGCAACTTGTTCAGACTACCCGGCGCCCGGGTTCCCTGAGCCCGCTGTCACCTGCTGCATGGCTGGGGTGGCTTTCCGGGAATGGGAAGTCGGCTGCGCTTGTGGCCATGGCAAGCCTCCCCCTTCATGCTTTGCTGCCAACACGACACCCAGTTGGGCCCTTTTGCAGATGGTTCAGGCCACGAGGCCGTCATGACGATTGTTACTGTTGTAGTTGGGCGCAGGTGTTTTTGCCGTTGCTGGCGGTGGCACAGATCACGGCGGCCCTGTCCCTGCTGATGTGTTGGATATAAAGTCCTCGTCGCAGTCTAACTGTGCATTGGTACCCTGACGTCTTTGTTCCTCGGTTTTTGGATTTGCTGGAACTGTGAGGTTGCGAAACTCGACACAAGTTTCCAGCATGCCTTCGACGACTGCTCTGGCCTCACTCGCAGTGGGCCTTGCTGCCCTGCAGGGTGTTCAGGCTGGGTTTGACAATACATCCAGCTCCAACGTCGCTGTCTATTGGGGTTGGTACTTGCTCACATTTCTTCGATGACTTCTTCGTTGACAGCATACAGGTCAGAATTCCTACGGCCAATCGAGCGGGAACCTTACTCAGCAGAGGCTTGCCTACTACTGCAACAGTACGCCCACCTCTGCAACCAGTGATACATAGTGCTGACAGAAACGTGCTCAGACACTGACATCGATGTAACAACCCCGGCGTCTTCGCACGCAGACATATGCTCACACAACGCGCAGATTATCCCTCTGGCCTTCATGACCGCAATCTCCGACTCCACCGGCCACCCTCAACTCAACTTTGCCAACCAGGGTGACAAGTGCAGCACGTTCAACGGCACCCAACTGTTGAACTGTCCCGAGCTAGCGTAAGTCATACACACACACTCTCTCTCTCTCTCCAACCAAATAAACTGACCCCACCCGCTCCCTCCCTCCCGCCATAACAGAACCGACATCCCGCTCTGCCAACAAACCTACAACAAGACCATCCTCCTCTCCATCGGCGGCGCCACCTACACCGAAGGCGGCTTCGCCACCGCCGACGCCGCCGTCACCGCCGCCGACATGATCTGGGCGGCCTTCGGCCCACCCCCCACCAACACCACCAACACCACGACGACGACCCTCCGCCCCTTCGGCGCCGCCCAAGTCGACGGCTTCGACTTCGACTTCGAGTCCACCGTCAGCAACATCTCGCCCTTTGCGGCGCGGCTGCGCACGTTGATGGATACCGTCGAAGCGGGCGACGGCCGCCACCGCCTCCTCACCGCCGCCCCGCAGTGCCCGTACCCGGACGCGGCGGACGACGCGTTCCTCAGCGGGACGGGGGCGGTCCCCATGGACGCCGTCTTCGTGCAGTTCTACAACAACTACTGCGGCGTGCAGAGCTTCGTGCCGGGCGCCGCGGAGCAGAACAACTTCAACTACGCGACGTGGGACGAGTGGGCGCGGACGGAGGCGGCGAATGCGGGGGAGGTCAAGGTTTTCGTCGGGGTGCCGGGGGGGCAGGGCGCGGCGGGGTCGGGGTATCTCGCGGCGGGGGAGTTGGAGCCCGTGTTGGAGTTTGTGGGGGGGGGTTATGGGGCGTCGTTTGGGGGCGTGATGGTGTGGGATGCGTCGCAGGCGGTGGCGAATGGGGGGTTTTTGGGGGAGGTGAAGGGGGAGTTGGTGGCGTTGGAGGGGGGGGAGGCGGAGGCGGAGGCGGAGGTTGAGGTTGAGGTTTGTGGTGGCGGGTATGGTGGCCGGACTGCGTGGAGAGGGGTTGAGTTTCGGGCTTGAGCGAGGACGTGAGGAGGGGTGGTGGGCTGGGTCTGGAGGTGGATGGGGCGAGGGGAGGAGATGCAGTAGAGCGGGTTTCTGATGAACGGTCGACACGGATGATTGGGTATGGGTTTTCATGGCAGATGGCTGCATCGGTTCGGCTGGCTGGATTTATCGTTGGTATGGTTTAGGGCCGTCTTTCGTTCGTGCGTGCACCCGCATTCCGTATAGAGTAGAGCTCCGGTGTCTCGTTTCCCATAGTAGACAATTCTCACCGCCATGGTTGGATACGAAATAAAGTAGGCCGTACAGTCACTTCACATGGGTAGCGGAATCCTATGACCTTTTGCGATCACCAACTAATAGTAGGTTTTAGTTGTTAAATACTTGCACACGTTTGGGAATGGAAATTCGTTTAGGTAGTAATCTGTAAGCCTTCAAGGCACGAAGGCTGAATAGGAAGTTCACTGCTGGATAACAACAAGGGTTGAGTTGGTGGAATTGCGATGCAGGTATTTGATTCGATCCCACCATGAGTCGTGGCGCTCAGCCTCCATTCCAATCTGAAAGGCGCCGGGCCTACCCGCGTAAGTGTTCCAACTATCTATTATGACGCCCTCTCTATAAAGCCTACTAGGAACTTGGAAGGAGATGAGGTAATTTCAATAAAGGCAAAAACATCAGCCCTATCTGGCGCGCATTGCCGGCGATAAGCTCTTGCTTACCCATCGTCTTGTTTCAATGACGTTGTCAATCACCGTCTTCTCCTTGTCATCTTCCATCGTCCAAGGAGTGTGTTCTGCTTCTCTTGCGTGCTCTTTCTTCTGTGATACCATCCATCTCCAGTATATCAAAAACACAAAACCAGTCAGGACGCCTGCAACGAGGAAAAAGAGGTATATCCGAGGCGAGACGACTCCGCTCATTTCAGAGGAATCCCACTTGAAAAGTGACATGTCAAAGCAGGCGGCCACAAACGTAGCCGGGAGGAATGCCATCGATACCGTAGCAAGCGCTTTCATCGAAAAGGTTTCCTGATGGCTGGAACTCGCAATACGGTTGGAAACTTCTGTCTGGGCGAGCACGGTCAAGTTATCCAAGTGATCGATGAGGCTCTCAATCTATTCCAACCGACGGTATTCTTAGTCTCTGCTATGATTACAGAATGAGAGGGAAAGGTTGTAGTTACTTACAACTTGAGTCTGCAACTGGACTCGCTGCTGAAGATACTCCACTCTGTTGTGCTGTTCCTGGGTACGGCTCTCAAGCAGTGCAATTACACTGCGGAGCCGACCGTAGCTCTCACGTCGTGCATTGAACCAGTCGTTTTGTCTTCCGGTGCAGTCTCCCGGCGGTCCACCCTCATCCTCGGCTGTCCCTTTGTCCTCGCTATCGTCATGGGGCTTATGATGGTCATCAGTAAGCGCTTCTGTGGATACTGAGCTATCCAATTGCTCTGAGACGAAGTAGTGGAGATTTTTGATGATCCTCAACTTCCACAGAGAAGAAACCGCCTTCGTAGACATAGCACCAGTCTTCTGCAACAGAGCTTCCAACCCATTCGGCGCCAGCTTTGTAAGGTCAGTGTTCCACCCATGAACCCCTGTCCGGTATTCAATACCCTGGATATCTTCATTGATCTTGGTCAATGCTTGATCAACTTGTAAGCCAATCATAGTACTACAAAGAAAGGCAATGAACATGTCTTGGTCCAACATTCTCCAATTTCGATCCAGAAGAAGTTGAAACGACTTGATGTGGTCCTCCACCGTGAAGAATATGGCCTGGATGGTGTTCGACTCAGGCTCGCGTGCCCAGATTGCCGCCGTCTTTGGTCGGAGGCTGAATGCGTATTGAGATGGGATGCGTGAGCCATTGTACTGAGAGAACTCCGTCACGCCGGCAGCGGATGTTCCGTAGTACTTGTATGCCAGGTTGAGTTCGAAGGAATTCACTACGGTATTTATTTGGCTGGCCGACATGTAGTGCACGTGCTCGTTTGTGTCAATTTTGACCCACACAATTCGTAGTGAGCATCGGGAGAGGAACGGGGACGGTTTCTTTGGGTCCGGTCTGGTCGTGTTTAGCCATTGCTTGAGATTGTGGGCGTCGATCGTCGTGTGTTTGACAGTAGGCTCGCCTGCAGAATCGATACTCTCCCATATTTCGGAGATTTCGATGCGATCGGCCTCGATGGGATCGGCCTTCTCCCAGACCTGAGCATGTTTCTGAAAATGATTGACAAGTTCCTCCATGGATGGCTGAATGATGCCAGGGAAACGGGGAGAAACCTGCAGAAGAGACATGTTAATACTTTTAGTAACCTATAGCTTTTATATGCCGGAGTCTCCCAGCCTCGTCGACAGGCAGAAATTTTCCATTAAGCCTTGCGATGTAAGGCGTACTCGGTGGCTAATAAGCCCCGAAGGCAGCGGATGCCTAAAAACATCTCGTGCTTATTCGTTCTTTTGGCGAAGAAAGTAGCGATAGGCTTACACGCCATGTGGACGAAAGCGGAAAGCCGAGGAAGTACTAAAGTAGTAAGCCGGGTAAGCAGCCATGTAGAGCGAGGTGCAGCTCGGGCGCCATTTCGGGCGCCCTCAGCCTCGCGCACGCCCGCAGCGACGGGAAAGTGCCAAACGGGTCCTACTAGAGTCGGTTAAGCCTATATATATACTCTCTACTGCTATAAGCAACTAAACAACGACAGTAATAGCCGAATAACTAAAACAATAACAATAGCCCTACTCCTTACCTACGAATTATAAATGTGTGCAAAGCCCTGTTTACAAGAGAATTGTCGCACTTAGAAAAAAGCTGCAGCGCCGTACTTGTTTCTCAAGAATATTTCCTTTTTGTCTTTTACCCATTATTACAAGCGCTCGAGAACCCACACCTCTCCCCCCAAAGAAAAAGGTTTACCCTTACTCCAAATCATACCGTACCGTTACACCCTAAAGCCCAATCATAACAAACCACCCCAGCACAGAAACCGAAAGCGACCCAACCACCCCAACCCAGCCGCCACACCTCGCGCTGCCTGCCGCCGCCGCACCAGTGGCACTGGCAGAGGCACTGGCAGAGGCAGCAGCCACGTCGGAGCTCTAATAAACGGAAGTCAGATAACGCAGAAGACGACAACAGGGAGACAACAGCGGGGGGCACTCACAGCCGCAGAAGAAGCGGACGCGGTAGTAGTAGTAGTAGCAGCGGTAGCAGCAGCAGTAGTAGAAGAGCCCGAATCCGAAGCCGCCGCCGTCGCCGCCGCACTACCGGTCGTCGCCGCAGTCGAGGATGAAGAGCTTCCAACAGAAGCAGTGCCGGTAGCAGAGGCAGAGGCAGAGGCGGAGGCAGATGCGGAGCCCGAAGCGGCGGAGGCGGTGGAGGCGGCAGACGTGGCGGTGATGGCGGCCGAGACGGCGGGCTGGGTGCCGGTGGCCGGGGTGGTAGACAGGCCGCAGTCGGCGGCGACGCTGGTCAGGCTGCCGCCGTAGTACCTCCAGATGTCTTCATTGGCGGGGCCGGCGCACTGGAGGCAGGCGGCGTAGTCGTGGGTGAAGGTGGAGTCGTTGCAGGGGTCGGTGCCGCGGCTGGCTTTGATTGCTTGGCCTAGGGGATTCTTGTTGGTGTGCTGGTTCGAGGGTCGAGGGAGATGTGGGATGGTTTAATACGTACCGCAGTTGTCGTGGCAGTTGTATTCGGCTTCGGACATGTCGTCCTGGCGCTTGGTGAGGAGGTCGAGCGGCCAGTCTGGGTCGAATGTGAGGCCGGAGGCGGCGGTGACGGCGAGGGCGCCGAGGGCGAGGCACCGTATGGGAAGCATTGCGGGAATTGGTGAGGGAGGATGTATATCGCCGGGTGGTGACGAGGTTGGTCGGGATCGGACATGGTCGGGGCTGATTGACGATTTATAGATGATTTACTAGCAGCTCGGACCTAAGCCAGAGCCGACATGACCGACCCGAACGGCCAAGCAGAGTGTGGAGAGTGGCATGACGGTCCGGGCTTGGGTTGCAGTGGCGCATCAGAGCAACCAAGAGACATGACTCTGCGCGGGTGCGGAGTTGGACGAGTGGAGGTGGTGGAGCGGGCTCGGCGACGATATCGGCTGATCAGAGTTTTGATCTTATCAGATGATCTAATAAGATCCCGTCCAATCAGTCGCTCGCCCGCCGTCCTGGCCCCGTTTTCACAAGCCAGACGGGGGCGTCCGTCTCATGCCTGTGCATTGTTAGCGCGCGCGCTCGCAGCCTAGGCAGAGAGCAGGTTCTGGGCGGGGACGAGGGTTGGACAGTGGTCCCATACCCAAGCCAACGCCAGCAGCAGCCGGAAATGCTAAGCGAAGCAGCCAATCACCACCACTCACGCTCAATTCCAGTGACCCAGTGCGACGTCTGCCAACACCGCCAGACTGCACCATGCCGTCCTGCAAGGGTGAGCGAGCCGGCCCAGCCAAGGTCGCAATCGGCAGGGAAGACGCTCTCCCGCCGGCGTGCTCCGGCCCACTCCTCGCCCAGACCTCACCACTTCCATCTATATATCCCCCCATCACTTCCGTCAGAATTACCATTTCACCACCCAAACGAGTGCCCATCGTCACCATGTTCTCGACCACCCACGTTGCGACCGCTCTGCTGGCCGGCTGCGCTCTGGCCGCCGCCGCCGAAGTCCACGGTGCCGGAGCCGAGGGATCAATCATGGGTCCCGTCGCATTCCTCTGGCCATCCGACCGCGTGTGGGATGCGTCGCAGGACAACACCGCCCCGTGCGGCACCAGCGCCGGCGTGACCAACAGGACTGAGTTCCCGCTGGGTAGGCCCAAGACTCAAAAACAACAACACCAACAACACTGACCAAAAACTCCCCTCAGACCAGGGCTCCGTTGCTCTGACCATCGCCGACGATGCCTGGAACGTCGAGTTCCACATCGCCATCGGGAACGGTACCTTCTCGCCCGCCCTCGAATCCGCCATATACCCCGCTCGCTGACACGACAAAACCACCAGATCCCACCAGCGAGACCGACTTCTCCACCCAAGTCGTCGCCAACGTCTCATCCGTCGAGCCCGGCCACCAGTGCTATAAGCTGGAAGACCTGCCAGACACCGCCGCCGCCGGCACCAACGCCACCATCCAGCTGGAGTACTGGTCGAGCTACGAGGACGGGAAGAACGAGACGTTTTACGCCTGCGCCGACGTTGTAAGTCCGCGTGCATCCGAGCCCAAGCCCAAGCCCAAGCCCAAGCCAATTCCTAAACGCTCTCTCTCTCCTTCTCTCTCTCCATCTCCCTCCTTCTCCTCCCTCTCCCTCTCTCATCCATCCCCCCTCCCTACACCTCCAAGTCCGCCCACCAACTAACCCACCATCCCCCCTCCACAGACCTTCGTGACAGCATCCACCTTCTCCGCCCAAGTCCCCTGCTTCAACGTCACGGCGTCAGACTTCGACACCGGTTCGGATGGTTCCTCTTCCTCCTCCTCCTCTTCTTCCTCCTCCTCATCCACCGCCACCACCACCTCTTCTACCTCTTCTACCTCCTCCTCTTCCTCATCATCAACCACCCTCTCCGCCTCCGACAAAGCCGGCATAGCCATCGGGTCCATCCTCGGCGGCCTGTCGGTCGTCGGCGCCGCCGTCTTCGCCTGGCTGTACCGCAGGCGGAGGGCTGCGGCGGCGAAGAGGGCTGATGGCGATGCTGATGGTGCTGCTGCGATGAAGGAGGTGGAGTGAGGGGAGTGGGGGGAGTGGGGGGAGTGGTACTATGGGATCGATGGGTCGGGTGTGGTGAGGTGAGGTCGGATGAGGTGGGTGGGTGGGTAGGTGGGTAGAGCGGACGACTGACTGACTGATGGATGGTGGGCGGGCGGGCTGAATCAATTGTTTTTTTTTTTCTTTTTGACGATGAGGTACGATCTGCTCATATGAACTGATGAATCCTAGTTTCCTTCTTTTCTTTTTTTTGCCTGCTGAAAATACCTACGTAATTGTAGATATAAACACCCTTTCTTCGTAGGCAACTGAAGTCGATGTCTGGATGTAGATAATAGATTCCACTGCGCATGTAGATGGATTAGTTTTTCGCCACCCACTGTGCGGCGGTCATCACTGATCTTCCAAAACGCGACCAGAAGTAGATAATATGCACTTTTACTTTTTGTTTGGTCTTCCTGACAAATACTTACAAGGACCCATCTCATCGGGGCTGCAAACCCACCCGAAAACCCGCCTATGCCGTATCCGCAGCTTCTGCTACCTGCTGGTCTTCCCCTCCGACCTTGGCCTTCTTAGCCTCATGCCCCTCCTCGGCCGTACTCTCCGCCTTCTCTTCCACAGCCACCCTCTTCTTCTTGGTGAACTTCCCTCGCGCCTCCACCTTGCCTCCTGCCGGCATGACCCTGGTCGCAGAGAAGACGTAGCCTTCCGGCCCACCTCTGCTCGTCATCATGGGATGCGTGCGGCCCGGCAAGACCTGCCAGGCGCGCACTCTCGACGTCTGCAGCACGGGGGCGAGCAAGAGCGTGGGGTTGAGCGGGAAATCGTCTTCAAACTCCCTGCGCTCCTCCTCCGTCGCCGTGTCCGGGTCGAAAGGCTTGGCGTTGGTCTTGGGGTTGATTGTGCGGTTGATGTATGCCGTCTTGCGCTCGCGGGAGTACAGGTCCATGAGCTCCGTGAGCGGCTCGATGGTCGGGCTGTAGACGACGACCTGGGCGCCGCCGCGCAGGAGGGGGAGGGTGTGCTTGAGGATGGTGGCGGGTGCCATGAATGAGGAGACGATCAGACCGTCGAAGCCGCCGGCGCGGGTTTCGTCGACGACGCGCTTGGTGCGCTCCCACCGGCGCCGCTTGCGCCAGTATGTGCCGCGCTTGCCTGATTTCCATGTCGCCAGAGTCTCTGGCGTGGCCGAGTCAGGTTCTGCGTAGGCGACATCATCTTCCGGGGCGATGAGCTGGAGCCAGGAGAGCGTCTTCAGGTGTGAGTAGAGAGGATGTGTGGTGGCTGGTGTTGCTGATGCGGCGTCGTATCCAAAGTATTTGAGGAGGGCGACGTTCGGTTGGGCGTGAGCATGGAGAAGAGTAAGGGTGTTGACTGATGCGGACTGGGCTGGGACGGCTTTTGCATTCAAGCGCGCAGGGAACGATCTCGGTTTTTGTGCAGTGCCATCAGCCGCTTCGTCCGCTGGCTGGTCCTCCTGCTGGTTCTCGGCAGCCGGTGCATCAGCCATCTCTTGATCTTCGGGCTGAACGTCGTCCTCTTCCGAGCTGTCGTCGAACTCGTCCTCTTCCGGCGGATGCAGAATGCCCATCTTCTCAGCAAGAGATGCCACGACCAGACCTCCGGTGTCGTCCACGACCAGCCAGCGGCCTCCTCCAACGAAGGCGCCCTCCTGCGTGTCGCTCGGTTGCAGCTCGCAGGCTCCGCCGTAATGGATATTTGCCCAGGCGCCGATCAAGCCTTGCGATTCCTCCCGCAAGTCCATGACGCGGTGGCCCTCGCGTTCGATCATGACTTCGCCAAGCATTGAGACGTCCATGGGCAGGACGGTGAAGCGCCTGAGATACTTCCTCGTCTTTCGCAGGGTATATTTGGCCAGCGAAAAGGCAGTCTTCTCATCAAGGGCCTTGTGCGCCGCCATGATCTTTGCGATAATCTCCTTGCCCGAGCCAGTGCCAGCCTTCTTGAGCTCCTCGATTTCCTCCATGGACAGGGTCTGGCGAGAGGGATCGTCGACGGTCAGGCGATTGCTGCGCATCAGGACCTCGCCGTTCTCGCCCACAATGTCGAACTCGGCGCTGGCGGGTTCGGCCGCATCGCCGTCTGGGGTCACATCGGGAGTGCCTTCGGTGGGGGGAGCATCCTCGGACTGTATTACATGCTCATGCAGCTCGGAAGCAGGCACGATGCGCAGTTCGGTCTCATCCTTGCCATCTTCCCGGTCAAGAATCTCGTACGTTACGTTGAAGGGCCGGCCGAGCAGGTGGTTTGCAGGAAAGGAGCCGAACTTGCCAATGGAAACGGTGCTGGCTAGGTCAGTGTCAGACGCCCGAGCGCGCAAGTGAAGGCTCACTCAGATCGATCGACCTACGTGTTGGGGACGACTTCGAGGACCTTGAGCAGGCCCGAGGGCAGGCGCAGCACGACGTAGCTATGCGGGCGGATGCGGGTATGCATGTTGGGGGGCTGTGCAGTGTTTCAGCGCGGCGAGCGATCAGGGCATGTCGCGGTGGCGGCGTGGGGACGCGATCAGCACCGAGGCGGCAGGAAGGGCAGTGGCGCAGCAGCGGGGGGGTGCTGAAGAGTCGCGGAGGGTGGTTGAATTATCTTTTGCGCGCGGCAGAATGACGCCGGGCGGTGAGGGCGGGCAGGGTCCAAGAATAGTCGCGGTCGCGGCCGCTGCACTTGGCGCCACCGCAAGCGTCCGGACGCACATGCACATCTACTTTGTGAAGAGCAGTGGTACTGGTCGAGCCAAGTGTCCGGGCGTAGAATGGACCGCCGAACCAAAAAGTCGGCCGTCCAAGCCCGTAGTCAGCGGCGCGAGAGGTGAATGCGGACCCCGGCGCGTTCGCCGAAGGTGTGGCGGTGCCTGTCGCGGCGTCGTCATCTTGGCCCCCGGAGCGACCAACCAACATCGCCGGTCCCCGGTGAAGCTACGCGTTTATAACCTCCAGGCTCCCACCTGTCGCTCCCCGCCGTAGCTCCCGCCGCCTCAGGGCTCGAATTTCGCACCGTCGCCTGCCGCCTTCCCCGTCGCCTTTGCCGCGCCCTGCCCACACCCAAAGCCGCCGACTGCACAGACCGCGACAGCCAGCCAGCTGCTTGCAGCCCCGGTCCAACGCCAATCCAGCCGCACCACGTCGAAGCCCGATCTTCAGGCACCGCCCCAACAGCCATGGTGCGCAAGCCGGAGCTTGTGCCGCCCCCGCTCTCCCAGGCTACCTACCATCCTCCCTATCCCACCACTCCGCCCGACGAGCACCCACCGCCACTTCCGCACGACGCCAACGGCTATCAATTTGTCTCGCACGAAGACGCCCGCCGCTCCGAGAGCGACGACGACATCAGCTCCTCCTCTGACTGGGACGAGCCCGACGACGACGATGAGGACCAGAAGGGCAACATTCCCGCGTCGCTGAGGCCTGGTGGCCATCGTCCGACCTCGTCCCAGCAGGCGAAGCCCGACGAGCTGCCCGCCTTGCTGAGGGTAGGGCCTCCGGGTGGCTCGCCCGCCCCGCGCATATCCATTGACTCGGAGGACGACAGAGCCAAGGCTGAGGAGAAGACCGACGAGAAGAAGCCCGACCCTCAGCCCTCAGTCTCGTCGCCCCCGCCTGCACTGGCCACGCCGCCTCCGCCTACCGCCTCGCCTCCGGCTGTTCCCGCTGTGTCGACGCCTCCGCCTGCGACGAACGTAGCATCGGAGTCCCCCGCGACTGCCGCGTCCGAGCGCCGGCCTACCATAACCCTCAAATCGCAGAACCCGTACCTGAACATCCAGTCTCAGTCGACGGGCGAAAGTGCAGAACAGGATGGCGTGCCCAAACCCTGGTCGCAACAAGAGTCGATCCCCCAGGAACCCATTGAGATGCCTTTGGACAACAGCACCCCAGTGGAGCAGTTTTCAAACATGTCTCTGGCAAACACGGCTGAGGACAAGGCGCAGTCACCGGGAGCTAAGCCTCTTCCGGGTCTTCCTGGAGATGTTGTCAAGCAGACAACCGCTGATGTCAGTCCGACCGCACCCACGGCAAATGCACAGCGCCATGACTCGGATGCTTCAAGCGTCTTCTACCCCGGCATGGACGTCTCCTCTCTGGACGGGCAGAGCTCGCGAACTCGTGGCCTTCCGGAAGACTCGGATGCTCAACCGAGGCGCACATGGCAGGAGCAACAGGCGTGGGAAAAGAGCGAAAGGGAGAGAAGAGAGCGTGAGGCCGCCGAGGCACAAGAGCGAGCTTTGCAGGAGGAGAGGGAGAGGCAAGCAGAAGAGGAGTGGCACAGAGGTGAGGCTGCCGCGAAGGCTGCTGCCCAGTCGCAGCCTCCCGCTCAGCCCGCCGCAGAGACTGCTCCACCGCTGCCTCCTCGGCCGGGAACGTCGTCGACTACCGCCGAACAGGCGCCATCGCGTTCGCAAAACATCAGCACCGCTGATGGTCCCGCCGGAGAGGAATCCCCAGACACAAGGCAGAGGAAGGAAAACTACTCTATCAAGCACATCCGATGGTTCGACAGTCATACCAACAACCTGCGCGAAGCCCCTGTTCTGACGCAGAACGCCAATGGCCCCTGTCCTCTCTTGGCTCTCGTAAATGCGCTGGTCCTTTCGACTCCACCGCGTCAACAGTCAAGCTTGTTGGAGGCCCTGAAGACAAGGGAGACCATCAGCCTTGGCTTGCTGTTGGACGCCGTGTTTGACGAGCTGATCACTGGTCAAAGAGGCACTGCCGCCCAGGAATTGCCTGACGTGGGTGATCTGTATGCTTTCCTACTCGCGCTGCACACCGGAATGAATGTCAACCCGCAGTTTGTCGCGACTGGGTCCGAGGATTTGATTGACCATGCCACGCCACAGGGAAAGTCCAACCCTGGCAGCTTTGAGCAAACCCGAGAGATGCGACTCTACAGCACCTTCAATGTTCCTTTGATCCACGGGTGGATGCCGCCTCCAGACTCGGTTGCTTATGCGGCTTTTGGCCGCTCCGCAAAGACTTACGAAGACGCGCAAAACATTCAGTTCCACGAGGAAGAGCTTGAGGCAAGGCTCTCGACTTCGGGCTTGTCGCCCCAGGAACAGAACCTGTACCAAGACTTGCAAGCAATCAAAGAGTTCCTACAGAGATACCCAACGCAGTTGACCGATTATGGCTTGAAGGTCATGAAGGACAGTTTGAAGCCTGGTCAATTTGCCATTCTTTTCCGCAACGACCACTTTTCCACCATCTACAAGGAGCCTCAGTCTCAGAAGGTGTTTTCTCTGGTCACTGACACGGGCTACTCCAGCCACGAGGAGATAGTGTGGGAGAGTCTGGTTGATGTCAGCGGTAGAGGCAGCGAGATGTTCTCTGGTGACTTCCGAGCAGTCAGCCACAACCAAGGGACGGGTCCAGAGCGGCCGATCCGAAGCCTTTTGGATGACGAGCCTCCTCGGCAGACCAGTGGCTTCCCCAACGGCGGAGGCATCACCTATCCCCAGGAAAACGGCACGGTCGGGGCCGGCACCGAACAGGAGGATGCCGACCTCGCACTGGCTCTGCAGCTTCAGGAAGAGGAAGACGATCGCCACCGGCGCGAGGCAGAGGAGCGCCGGCGGCGGGAGAACGAGCTCTCCCACAACTTCCTCTCCAACGAAGCGAGCTCCAACGCCGGCCGGCCCGGCCGCATCACCGACCCCATCCGCGGCTCAGACGTCCGGCCGCTCATTCCCCCGCGCCGCAACAACGTCCAGACCAACCGGCCGCGGGTCGACGGCGAAGAACCGCCGCCGCCGACGTACGAGCAGGCGGCCAGCTCCCCAGCATACGTGCCCGGACAGGGACAGGGCCTGCCGAACCCGCCGCAAGGAGGCGGTGGCGGCACGCCCGGCCATGGGCGTGGACAAAGCGCTTACGCGTCGACCAGCCAGGGTCAGAGCTATTTCATTGGCGGGAGGCCCAGTGGCCGCGGCAGGAGAACGAGCCAGCCGGCGCCGGCGGCTGGCAGCGCAGCAGCAGCAGCAGCGGGGCCCAGCACGCCCGCTGCTCCCCACGGCCGGAGGCATAGCGGACAGGGTGGCCCGGGTAAGGATGAGAAGTGTGTTGTCATGTAACTTTTTTTTTTTTTTTACCTTTCTCCGGACGGGCGGTCTTGTAGGTATGGGTGGTCTTGTTTGTTTTTTTCTCTTTCTCTCTCTCGGTCATCATTCAAGCACGATGCGGATTGCTCGACTTTTGGTGCAGATGAAGGCGACATGAGCGTTTGTTCGACTTGATTCGTCCGCTCCGCTCCTTTGGTGGAAGCTCTCTGAGCGGAAATGACTCTATGGCTATAACGGATTTTTTATCTTTTTTTTACGGATGGATGGATGGATGGTAGGTGGTTGATTGGATGGTGTAACGGATACCCGTGTTTATTTTTCAATTCTGACTTTTTACCGAGCTATTCAGTCTGTAGTAGCTCGACGGCTTTTTTCTCAATGGTCATTCGGCTTCAAATTCTCTCTCATGGAGTTCCCCTTGTGGCGTAGGTTCGGGCAGGGACGATAGACGGATGAGATGAGCGTTCTTTGTTGTGGGGCTTGAAGAGTGAGTGACATGGCGACCAGAGACCATACATGGTCCCACTCTGAAGGTGTCCCCAGCAGATGGTTGTACGTATACCACCCGGTTGCTCCACTCCGATTGCAAAAGCCAGAGCAAGCTAAACGCCTCTTAGTTTCAGACGAAGCAACTCTCACCGATTCATGGCAAAAAAGGAAAGATCAAAAATCTGAGACGTCGATAATCATTCATTTGGTATTCTTTCTGATCGCATACATGCTCCCCAGCCTCCTCGGCCTCAAAACGCTCGACAACAAGAAAAAAAAAAAGCACAACGGCACAAGCTCGCCCCTAATTCCTCCCGACGGTCCTCCGCTCTTTACGTAGTCGTCTTGGGCACGCCGGTGCAGCCGACGGCGATGCCCTGGATGAACAAGCCGCCCGCGACGGGGATGAAGCCAGCAACGGCCTTTGCGATCTCGCCCTCGATGCCGCAGCCGCCGGTGGTGGGGTTCGACGCGGCCTCGATGCTGACGATCAGGTCGTCGGGCTGCAGCTGGTCGTCGATGTAGGCGGTGACGCGCAGCTCGCTGGGGACGCGGTAACCCGTGGTGACGACGGAGCACTCGACCTGGTGCGCCACGTCGCTGGCGTCCTTGCACGCGGCCTCGCACGAGGTGGCGCTGACGGGACCGCAGGGCGACTTGGGGTCGCGCGCGGTGCCCTCCTGCCAGGTGAAGCCCGAGCACCCGCCGTAGACGTCGTACTTGTTGCGGTCGGCGATGTTGCGCAGCACCTCCCACAGCGACTGGATCAGGCCGTCGCGCATCTGGTTCTGCTTCAGGCCGGGGGTCTGGCCCCACGCCCCGTTCATCTTGATCTTGACCGTCAGGTCCGGGTCGCTGTCGTGCTGCGAGGTGCACGGGTTGTTGTCCGTGCCGACCGACTTGTCGGTGATGACGGACCGCTGGTTGCCCGACGTGTCGTAGAGGACTTGCCACGTCTGCGCGAAGAGGTCGAGGTTGCCGACGTCGATCATGTTGTCGCTGTAGCGGACGTCCATTTGGACCGCGGCCGACGCCTGCGAGACGAGGCCTGCGGCGGCGGCGAGGAGGATGGTGGAGGTGGAGGTCTTCATGGTGGTGGTGGTTGGTGGTTGGTCGGTGGAGGAGGGTGGAAAGGAAAGAGTGGCTGCGGAGTCTGCTTTGGCCAGAGGAGCATACCATCCGGCGTGGCGTGTACGGGCTTTATAGAGGTTTGGCCAGACTAACATGAATCTCTCCCAGCATGACGATCCGGCGTGAGGCCTGACAGGCACCTGTTTCTGGTGGAGAGGCGTTTCCCAGGCCAAGGCCTCGTATCGCTTGGCATCACGATACTATGCTCAGCGAAGACCCCGATTCGGCGTGTTTAATGGCGCGAGTTGAGTCAAGCAGTAAGATTAACTTAAGTTTGACCTGTGCGCATCCCGCGCGAATCCCCGCCGGATGGCATCCGGAGAGGCCCCCCGATCAACTGAATAAATAACTTTCGCTTACAGACGATGGTCCCTTGGAACGTCGGGGTCGGCTGCTTGGCGATGCGGACTTGGTGGTGGAGGATGGCGAAGAGAGTGTATCCTCCAGGGCGACGGTCGTTCGTCTAGCCCAGTTGGAGGCCCAGGCCAGCGAGTCATATTACACCGTGTAGTGGGGATTGTATGGGGAAGTTCACATTATCCGAAGCGGTCTATGACGCACATGGGCCTGCGGCCACGGCGAGCCTCAACTAATTTCGGCTAGGGCTGATGGGAGGCCCAAAACCTAGCGTCAATCTCTCAAACGTTCGGCGAGAGCCTCATCACTTGCCCCAGGTGCGACTGATTCGTTGATGGCCACAAGGAGCATCGGAGAGGCGGTGGAGCGCGAATCGAAGGACGACGGATGCACATTTGTCACGGTTCAAGAGACACTAAGCAACACTAACCCCACAACCACCGCTCCCGTCACCGCCCTCAGGCATCCCGTTTGGCGGCTTGTGCCGTCGTGGGTGAGGCTGGCCCCCCAGACTTTTAGCCCCTTGTTCTTGTTTCCACCATTTCCCCGGCCGGTGCCTATTTCTCAGGGACAGCATCTTGAGCTCTGGCGAAAAGTCCGGTTTCAGTCGATTTCTCCGGCGGGTTCCAGCGCAACGGCTCCCCCATGGCTGTGGCTTAGGGATTAACCTTAACACCTACCTTATCTGGGTCCTCGGTCAACGTGGTCGAGTGCACTGGTCTCCCCTGTTCCCTTGTTGCTCGCTGTCGAAGTTTCTCTCGACGACGTCTGACACGTCCGACTGCCCACGGTCGTGATGATAACTTTGCTAGAACCGAGACTTTCGGTGGCTTGACCGAAGAAGTCAGAGATAACGGGTCGGTCGGCATCTCGGTGGTCTCATCGTGTCCAGTGTCACGGGGACAGCGGCTGTCGCCGTCGGCTGGCCAGCGTTGTCATGTCTTCCTCGTCGTCGGGTCTGGTGCTCGGTCGTTCTCATTCGCGTAGACAAGACATGGTGTTCGGCGTGTCTGTTGAGAGCAAGGTGTTGTTGCGGCATGTACGAATCGGCATGCTGGCATTTGGACTGAGAGGCAGACAGTCCGGTCAGAATCGCATGGCATTTTCGATGCAATTCAGCGTCGGTCACGCTGTATGGCATAAGTGAGGGCTCCAAAGTCAAATAAATTACGTACAATGGCTAGCGCCGAATTTAACTTCGACTCCACGGTCTAGGCCAAATTCTCGCGACTCACTCTTTTGTGCGGGGTGACACTGTCAAACTGTTGCTTTTGTGCACCCGAGGCATATGTCAAGAGGATAAGCAAAAAAGACCTCGGCGCAGGCTTAGAGTACGGGGAATGTCTATACATTTTGGTCCGTGTGGGAACGTGCGGATACGGGGACGGTGGCGGGGGGATGTGTGTCGATTGCAGTGGCGTGGCCAGAGCCGGTGTTGGTGGAGGCCATGGTTTGGATTGTTTGATCTTGTTGTTCTGGGCTGTGGATATGGAAGTGGTTTTGGTGTTGAGTGGTTGATGCGGCGATTACGTCACCGAGCAACGAAGCTTAACTGCGAGCTTGTCGCAGTGCTTATCCCGCTTTCTCCCACGACACGCGGCCGCCTCGTTGGTTCGCGAAGGCGCAGCCCTGCTTGCGCGTGCAGCTCACGTCACAGCCACAACCACTCCCTCTAAAAACTCCGTCCGCCACCTTGTCCATCACCGCTCCACAGTCCACCATGGATTACCGCAGCGGCCCCGTCCAGGACTTCTATCACCCGCCGTCTCCAGGAGGACAAGAGGGAGAGCAAAGACCACCCCATGAAGAGACAGTACCACCGCCCGCACAAGACCTCGAGGCGGAGAAGCCGCCGCCGTACCCTCCTCGACCCCAACCCCATGAGCCGGAATATCCAGAGGAAAAGCCCCCGCAGTACCCTCCACGTCCAGAGGAGCAGACAGAACCACAGCCTGCAGAATACTACGAAGCGGAAAAGCCACCCCCATACCCGCCCCGTCCCGAGCACCAGCCAACAGCATACCAGCCGCCCCCTCCGCCCCGCCGGGCCCGCCAAGCCTTCGGCGACGACGACCCCTCCAACCCCATCCACTACACCCGTGACCCCCACAAGCTGATCGCCTACCTCATCCCCTTCCCCAAGCCCGTCCTGAAGGACACCCCGCCCGACCGGATCCCCGACCGCTTCATCGTCTACACCCCGCCGCCGCCGCCGCTGTCCAAGCCCGCCGACGGCGAGAAGGAGGACCGCATGCACAAGGTCCAGCGCAAGTGGCAGCAGGAAGTCCGCGAGGCCAAGACCAGCACCGCCAAGACGACGAGCTGGAAGGGCATCAAGAGCAGGGCCACCCGCGGCATCGACTGGGCCGTCAACCAGACCACCTCGTCGAACCTCGACTTCATCAACCGCCTCGGCGACGACCATGGCAGCAGCAAGCAGAAAGGACCCGCACCCACTCCCGGCCCCGCCACCGCCACTGCCCACGACGACGACGGCATCCCCGCCGAGACCACCACCACCACCGCACCACCGCCATCCCCAAAAAAGACCCTCGGCCTAACCGAAATGATCATCGTCTACCCGCCCGGCTCCTCAGCCGCGGGCAGCACCGCCGCCGACGTCGACCCCTCGGCCGCCATGCGCGCCGAGTTCGTCAGCAGCATGCTGCGCACCAAGACCAAGGCGCAGCGCGACGCGGTGCTGGCGACGGGCCTGCTGCCCGTGTCGTTCGCCGTCGACGTGCTGGCCACGGTCGTGTGGCCGTTTGGCGGGCTCGTCGAGATGGATGTTGTGTGGATGTACTCGTCGGTGCGGGGGGCCAAGATTGCGCGGTCGACGGCGAGGCGGCTGGATGCTTCTTCTCCCACGTCCGCGTCCGAGTCCGAGTCCGCGGCGAAGGGGGGTGGCGGCGGCGGCGGCGGCGACGGGGGGATGGGCGAGGAGCACGGAGGAACGAAGGGAGATGGTGATGGCAACGACGACAACGCAGAAGAAGAAAAAGAAGGCAAACTGGCCCTCACCTTCACCCCCTCGCGCCGCATCGACGTCCTGCGCCGCTACCTCGCCGCGCGCTGCCGCGAGCGCGACGCCAAGCTCTTCGCCAACAGCGGCGGCGGCCCGAGCCCGACGGAGACGGAAGTCCTGGAAGCCATCGGGTGGGCGCCCAGCCAGACGTCCGGCGAGCGGCGCAACTGGGAGGACGAGCAGTGGGAGGTGGCCGAGGTCAAGGAGGACTTCCGGTACGTCATGGCCAAGGGCGCGCGGGAGTGGGACAAGTGGTGCAAGGCGTTTGTGAAGGATCCGGAGAAGGCGGTGAAGAAGTAGGAATGGGGGATTTGTCTGCTCCGATCTTGCAGATTTTCGAGCGAGCGAGGGGTGTTGTAAATTCTGGATGTTCGGCTCGATGCGTTGTTGGATGTTGATTGTACGGCTGATGTTTTATGTTATGCGATTTAATGAGGAACGCCCTGTTAGATTCTGCTTTTACTTAATACCATGTCAAGATAGGCCGCTTTTCTGGGTTCTAATTTGATGCACAAACGTTCAAGGACCCCGATTGCAAGCACGCTGCTTCGATCATTGGTGAGCGAGATGGAACAGGATGATGAGATGATCAGCCCTTTCGTGCACAGCTCAGGTAAATGGCAGTCAAACGTAAGCGGAAGGATGATCCTGCTGTACCCGTCGTCCAACGTTACCCCAGAATCCTTCGCGGGGTCGAGTCGAATCCCATTGGACAAAGTCCTCCGTCCCCCGGAATCCCGTACAAACCTTTGAGGATTCTTCATGACCGCCGCATCCGTACGCCATGCCGTAGGGCTCGGGTATGCCGGCAAGGCGTATTCAAGCCTCGTATGTGTGTGTGTGCGTGCGTGCGTGAACGGACGGGGATCACCACTCTTTGCTTACCCGTCCGCTCCGCTCGGCGCGGATGCACGCGCGAACCACATCAATGATCCTTCACTGCTGCTCCTCCTTCAGCAGCGCAATGACGTCAATGCCGGAGCGGGGTTTTAAACGGGAGACAGTATATTAGGGTATTAAGTCAATGGAGTAGAAACTGCCTGCCCGGTGGCTCCTCCTCCTCACGATCTATTCAACCCAGCGAACTTTCCAGTCTGTCTCTCTTCCTCTCCTCTGAGTGAAAAAGAAAAAGAAAAGAAAAACCATGTCTCCTCCTCGCCTCACTTCCCTCCGGCTCCTCCTCCTCCTCCTCCTCCTCCAAGCCGTATCAATCTACACCAGCAGCAGCAGCAGCAGCAGCAGCAGCAGCGTCAGCATCTTCGCCCACGCCCAAACCCCGCCGAACAACAACACCAATCAAAAAATCCAATGGGGCCCCTGCGCCATCGACCCGTCGCCTTCGTTCCAGTGCGGCAACGTCACCGTCCCGCTCGACTGGACCGACAACGCGTCCGCGCCGCTGACCATCGAGCTGATCAAGTACGTGGCGTCGAAGGGGGAGAGGAATGGGAGCGGGAGTGGGAGTGGGAGTGGGAGCGCAAAGAGCATCCTGGTCAACTTTGGCGGGCCCGGGGCGAGCGGGCAGCAGCTGATGGTCACGCTGGGGCCGGTGTTGCAGGCGTATGTGAGAATGATTGTTCCTGTTCCTTCTTCCCATTTTCTTTTTCTTTTTTCTTCCTTTCCATCTTTTTTGGGGAGAAAGAAAGAAAAACTCTCCCCAGGGAAGATCGGACGGGATGATTGAATGGCGATCGGGTCGGGCTGGTTTGGATGACTGACTGGCTAGCTGGATTCTATGGCTAACTTGTATTTCCCTTTCGGGACGGCGTTGCAGCGTGACGGGCGGACACTACGACCTGATCAGCTTCGATCCTAGGTAAGCTATCAAACACCCTCCCCCCTCCCTCCCCCTTCCCCCCCCAAAAAAAAAAAAAGATGGAAGAAAGAAAAAAAGAAACAAAAAACCCTTAACGCAAAAACAGAGGCGCAGGCAAAACCATCCCCCTCTCCTGCCACAAGACGGCGGCGGCGCGCGTCAACTTCACGCTGCAGAACCCGTACGTCAACGGGCACGAGTCGGACACGGCGCTGGGGCGGCTGTGGGCGAGCGGGCAGAACATGGCGGCGGCGTGCGCGGACGCGGACGCGGACGCGGACGGCGGGGACGGCGGGAGGGAGGACGGCATCGGCGGGTTGCTGGGGTTCGCGTTTGGGGCGAGGGATTATGTGCGGGTTGCGGAGGTGTTGGGTGGGGCGGGTGGGGATGGGTTGGTGAGGTATTATGGTGAGTTTGGGGGGAGGGGGAGGGGGAGGGGGAGATGGAGGGGGGGGAATGGTTTGTTGTTGTTCGAGCTGTGTGTTATGTGGAGAGAGGGAGGGAGGGAGGGAGGATCCTGTGCTGATGACTGACTGACATGTTCACGCAGGTCTATCTGCCGGCACTGTTCTGGGCGCCACCATCGCCGCCATGTTTCCGGACAGGATCGACCGGATGGTGTTGGACGGGGTGTGGAACATCCACGAGTATTACCATTCCCAGTACGTTCCGTCCCGACCCTTTTTGCCGTCCCATCTCGGCAAGAAAAGCCAAAAAAAAAAGAAAAGGGAAAAAAAGAAAAGAAAAGAAAAAAAAAACTAACCACCTCCCCCCCGGCCACCCCTCCAACAGCGCCGTCGAAGGCTTCACCTCCACCGACGCCACCTTCACCGGCTTCCTCCACGCCTGCCTCGCCGCCGGTCCCTCCAACTGCGCGCTCGCAGCCGCAGCCCCACCCGCAACCAACGCCGCCGACCTCGAAGCCGCGACCTACGCCCTCATCGAGCGCGTCAAATACCACCCGATCCCGCACGCCGGCAAGCTCGTCGACTACACCTTCGTGCGCAACGTCGTCTTCCTCGGGCAGACGACGGTCGCGCAGTGGCCCGCGCTGGCCGCCTTCCTCGCCGCCCTCTTGTTCTCCACGCCGCAGAACGCGACGACGGCGCTGGACGCCGCTCTTCAAACGCTGTCGGCGGGCGAGGACCCCGCCTTCACCGAGAGCCGGTTCGGGATCCAGTGCGGGGACAAGCCGGGGCGGGCGGCGGCGCTGGCGGACGTGCTGGGCGTCGTCGAGGCCGTGTCGGCGCGGAGCCGGCTGGCGGGGGACAGGATCGCGTTCGACGTCGAGACGTGCGCGCAGTGGAGGATGGGGGCCAAGGAGCGGTACCTGGGCGATTTCGACGTGGCGACGCGGCAGCCCGTCTTGGTGATTGGGAACACGTATGACCCCGTGACGCCGCTGGTGTCGGCGAGGAATGCGAGTGCGAGTTTGAAGGGGTCGGTGCTGCTGGAGCACCATGGGTTTGGGGTATGTGTTGTCCCTCCCTCCCTCCCCCCACCCCCTATTTCTTTTTGGGGGGCGTGCTTGTTGATGCTGACGCTCGAGTAGCATTGCTCTCTTCAGCAGGTCTCGCGGTGTACTGCGAGGCTGACTACGGCGTACTACGAGAACGGGACGCTGCCGGAGCCGGGGACGGTCTGCGAAGTGGACCTTCCTCCGTTCTCGAACGTGACGTGGCAGGATGTGCTGCTCTGAAGCGTAGGCATACGGTCTTTGGTGATAGGCAACGTCTCTGGTAAGGCTTGAAAAAAGGGGATCGTTTCGGGGAAGTGGGAAGATACGCACGACAAGCGACTGAAGAGGTACCAGAATCAAGTCTGGATGATCCAAGTTATGAGTATGTCCGTGATAGAAGACTGGATATCCCCTTCACACCCCAGAAACGGCCGTGGACCTGTGGACCGGGCACCTAATCGACCAGACAAGACAACTGACAACGGTGAACCCTGGCAAAGCTTTGCTCCTCTCACTCCGAGATGAATGTGTGCACGGACGGATACGGTCTTCTGTCATTCTGTGCAAAGGCAGCACGAACAAACTCTCAGTGCAGCAGCTCGTGTATAGCGAGACCCAGATGAGTAGAGAGGGGAGAGGGCCAACGCTGCATCCCATTCCAAATGAGCAGAGAAGGGTTCCATTCTGTTGTGGTATGCCCAGACGCGAATAGTGCCAGTACATTTTGGGTGCGTATGTGTATTCCCGCGTGTGGTGTGAAAACTGCTACCAACTCAACTTGGCCCTCCAGGCGCAGCCATGCGCACTATGTTTTCCAAGTAAGGGTGTAGGCGCAAGCATCGCTTTTCGCTTTGCCGAATGTTCCTTGCGCGCGCATGTGGGGTGAAGCCATGGGATAGGTCCAGCCGATGGAGGCGAGGTCAGGGTTTGACGTTGCTGGTCCGACGGTACGCGCGTTCTAGGCCTTTTACACAGCGCACGAAGCTGTTTTCTTATCGACTGGCGCCGAAAAGAATTTCGTGTGGTAGCACCCACAGGGCAGAGTGTCAGTATCTGTCGGTCACGCACTGGCGCTGCCTGGATATTGTTCCCAGGTCAGAAGGTAGGAACCAACAAGCTGCAGTCTGACCACAGCGCATGTCATTTCTCACTCGCGCCGAAAAGCTATCATGGCTTCTTTCGCAGATGTTGGGTAGCCGCTCATGCACGAGTGTTCGTAACGCTCGGGTGGAAACCGGCTCCACGTTGTTGCCGGACGAGGATTTGTCGATGCAGGATAGGAAGGTAAGGAGAGACCCAACATCCATGTGGGGTGGCAAGTCGATAATGCGATGCAAGCGTCTGTGCCGCAAGCACGACATCAAGTGCCGAGGAAAGACGACGGTAGTTGCAAGGTCGGAAAAGCCGACCTAGAACAGTGAGCGAAAGTTGCGGCTCGAGGCGTTTCGGTGTTCTCTAATCGATGGCTTCTCACACTGCGGGCACAGAACCGGTCGGTAGACATCACAGTCGAAAAGGAAAGGTGGTTGGTTGACATCATATGCAGGGTGGCGTGCTTGCTTGGTTTCTTTTTCAGGGATGTTGATGAACGCGTCAGCACTGCAAGCGAGAGCTTCTTCTAGACGTTTGCCAGCATGTCCTGGAACAGCTTCTCTGCAGCTATAGTCCAGGATGACGGCTCCAGAACAGAACAGTGTTTGGTTGGAACGTCAGGCGAGACCCGCGGTAAAGCAAAGATGCGTTTCAAGCTGCCGCATTCAAGTAAGGTGCATCGTCGGCCCCACACAGCAGAGGGCATGTGCGGGCACTCAGGAGATTCACCGGGCCGGGGCGGCTTCTACTGTCCTGCACGGGCGCGCGTTTGAGGAAATATGCGCGCTCTCACTGGTGGAGCTGCGGCGGTTCAGAGAAGCGAGAGCTGGATACGTTTACGGGGTGGGACCAATCACCGTGGGTCCAATCTGTTTATGCCGAGTCGCGTAGGCCAGCTGTTAAACGTCCCGTGGATCCGCGCTGGGGAAAAGATGGAAAACGCAAATATCTCCGCGAAGAAAGGAGAGATTCGGATGCAGGAACCAAGCTCGCGCGGCAAACGACGCCGTGGCTCTGAGCGCTGCGTAAGCCCGTCACACAAGCATCGGGCAAGCATTCGCTGACGGGTCGCACGACTGGCTGGCTAAAAGGAACATCTTGATTCAAACCATGTTTCCAGCTTTTCTCCGTCGGAAGCGCTCAGTCGGGGAGCGGCTTGGCGGAGGGGTTTCATTTGGACGGGCCGACAGGCTGGTATAGACTGGGTGGAGTTGTTGCACATGCAACGAGCCAGCCAACTGGGGGTGATGTTAAGGTGCTGACGACGACTTTGGCTTGGCGGTGATCCGGGCTGCGGGGGAGCGGTGCCGGTAAGGGAGCTGCCAAGCTGTGCCCGACAGCCTAGCGCCTCATCCGGCCTGTTTTCCGAGCCTCGCTGTTTATCAGTAGCTGTTGGTCCAATCAGGCGCGTGGCGTTTCAATGCGGAGTTTCGGGGTTTGCAGGGCGTGCCGTGGCGGGTGATGATACAACGACGCTGCTGTGCCTGGTTCGCCAAGACGCCGTACAGGAAGCTTGAGGTTGCCGCAAGGATCGCACTGCTACAGCGACACCATGATGAGCTCCCGCCTGCCTCGAACAGAATGGCTGCTACACTTGGCGTTCTGCTTTGCCGCCGCTAACGTGAATCTGCTGGCAATTTGCGGAGACGATGCGTACGCGGCGAGCAATATCATCGCTTGGCACCGGATCTCTGGAGGGGTCCAACGGTGAGGCTGGTTGTTGTGGGCGTGCCGAACATGCGGGTGATCAGGCAGGGCGAGGTGCCGTGGTATAAAGCTGCTCGTCCAAGGCCTTTTTGTTGTGACACAACCATCCACTCATTCCCTACTCTTCACTGACCCAGCTCATTCGCCAACATGGTCAAGATCTCTGCCTCGCTCGTTTCCCTGGCCGTGAGCCTCTTCGCTGGCGGCGTTCTCGCCCACCCCGGCCACCATGGCACGACCGAGATGAAGTCTCGCGCGGCCTACATGGCCAACGCCAAGCGCACTTCGCTCTCGCACTGCGCCGACGTGCTCAAGGCGCGCGGTGCCATGGACAAGGTTGTCGAGCGCCGCCAGAACAAGCTCGAGCAGATCCGCGAGAAGCGTGGCATCAAGAAGAGGTCTCTGCTCAAGGCCCGCGACTTCGACGACGTCCTCAACACGGACCACCAGTCCAACCTCACCGGCATCACGCCGGAGTCCGACCCAGCCACCTTCTTCGGTGACATGCCGTCTTGCGTGCTGTCTCCCGAGGTGACCGAGGGCCCGTACTATGTCAGCGGCGAGACTGTCCGCAGCAACATGACCGAGGGCCAGGCTGGCGTGTGAGTTTAAACCCCTCAAGGGCTTGGTGGAATTGGGGCTAACGGTTTCAAGTGAGCTCTACGTCGACGTCATGGTGATGGACACGGAGACGTGCGAGCCGCTGGAGGGCGTGGCGCTCGACTTCTGGGCATGCAACTCGACGGGCGTCTACTCGGGCGTCGTGGCGGGCGGCAATGGCAACGAAGCCGATGAGACCAACCTTCAGAACAAGGCGCTCCGTGGCATCCAGTTCAGCGATGCGGATGGGTAAGCAAAACGACAGACTTTGGGACGATGAAGGACAGCACTGATGGTTGGGCGGTGTAGCGTGATTGACTTCATCACCCTCTTCCCCGGTCACTACACTGTAAGTCAGGCGGGATAGAGACTCGGTACGAGCTTGTTGCTGATGCACAGATCTAGGGACGCACCAACCACATCCACGGTAGAACACACCAGACGAATGAGCTACGAAAAGACGTACTGACAATGGTGTAGTCATGTCCCACCTCAGCGCGGAGCAGCTGGACAACGGCACCATCACGTCGGGGCAGATCTCGCACGTGGGGCAGCTCTTCTTCGACCAGGATCTGATCAGCCTCGTTTCGGCGGCGTCGCCGTACGTGGACAACACGCAGGAACATGTAGGATGAAGCCATCTCTTGGGGGTGGCAGCAGGCTAACAGCGGGTTGACAGATGCTCAACACCGAGGACAGCATCATGGAGCAGGAGTCGGCGACCAGCGACCCGGTGGTGTCGTACGTGCTTCTGGGCGACACCATCGAGGAGGGCATCTTCTCGTGGATCAGCTTCGGGGTCGACACGACCGTCAACAAGACGGTCAGCGCGGCGGCGTCGTGCTATGCCGAGGGCTGCGTGGCCAACGAGAGATCGGGCGGCCCCGGCGGACCTCCGCCCAACGGTACTTTCCCCTCGGGCTTCCCGACGCCGCCGGCCAGGAAGTAGAGCCGAAAGGTGAGCATGAGCTGATTCGGACTGCAGCGGCCTAAGCGCACACGGGTTCGAGCGAGCGACGTCGTCGGAGGCGGAAAGGGTCTGGCTGGGATGCGGCGAGAGTTGGGCTAGGGGAGACGGACTGGTGGAGGAGTAGTCAGACGTAGGTACAAAAATCTCAAGATTGATCAGTCTTGGCCGTGCGCATTCCCTCGATGATGATGAGATGCGGTGGAGAGGATGTCGGGACGAAGAGAGGCGGGCGGCTAAAGCGGGCGGGTGAAAGGGCGGCGAATCTGCGGGACGGGCAGGCAACAACGTCACCCGTCGTGCCTTCCCGCTTCCCGCTCGACGCTGCTCTTCGACTCTCTCTTTCTCCCTCAAGCGCCGGATGATCGACACGCCCAGCAGCCACCAGCCCACGCGGTCCGCGGAAAAACTGACACACGCATTTCGCCGATCACGATCACCAACAACGAATGCAGCACAATAACAGCACAATAACAGCTCAATAACAGCACAATCAATAGCCAGTATATTGCCCATCGCCTTCTACGCATGCCTGAAGCCTCTTTGTGTAGTTCTAGCACTGCTGGTTAACGAATTCTTGCGTGCATTTACCCCAACCCTCCTGCACCAGCCCCCAGGTCTCATCATCTGTCCAGTGAGGCCATTTCCGTATATGCTGCTTTGGTACCTGCCAGCAGTTCTTAATAGGGGCGAGATCCGGTAAATGAGGTGGGTTAAAGTAGTGTTTTAAGCCATGATCCTGCTTCTATGACTTAATAATAGAGGAACCCTTGCCTATGCCATGGCCGGAGTCCCGGTCCTCCTTAAGGACGAAGTCCTGCCTACTATCCTCTAGCCATAGCTTAACAATAGGCTCTAGAATGGCCTCCTTGTAAACGCGCATGTTCATCTTACCATTCGGCTAACCTGTTTCATATCGAATAAGGTTGCTTTTAAAGCCTATCCCGACAGCTGCCCAGCAATAAATGCGCTTAGTGTCCTCCTTATCTGGGGTCTCTTGGTGCTAAATGCATGATTAGTAGTATCTTTACCCGGGTTTTCGTATAACACGAGCTTTGCCAGAAGGACCCCAGCCGAAATAGACCTCATCTGACCAGCGAACGTGGTGCCAGTCCTCGTCATTAGGGTATTTTTTAAGCATATACTTAGCCTAGTTCTTACGGGCGTTGGCAATGCGGTCGCTATACCATCCCTTACGATAAGCTACGCATTTGTAGTACTCTATTATGCCCATCCATACGCGTAATGTCTCGCTAGAAACGTCTTGATTAAGACATTCGTTGGCCAGCTGGTCCCATGTCATCTATTTCGCCTAGTCATGCTCTTGTAGCATGGCCTTAACATGCCAGATGTCCTTCTGTGATAGCTTTGCTGCCTTGCCCCGGTGTTCTTCAATGCTGTGATGCGTGCGTGGGTGTTCATCTGCAAGAGCGCGATAGCCGGTGCTGGCGGAGGTGCCACAGAAGCGAAACGCTTCTGCTTTGCTGTGTTCACGGCCAGTGCGGGCCAGGTGCTCCCCATATTCGACTGCGCTGCGTATTCTGACCTTCTGAGGCGTATCCAGCTGTGGGAATTGAGGCTCCTGGGTTCGTTTGGGCATTGTGTGGTGGTTGGTGTTGTGGTGATCGCGGTGTTCGGCGAAATGCGTGTGTTAGTTTTTCCGCGGACCGCGTGCAGCCCCAAAGCCCGGAAAGCATTCAGGCAGAATGGCTAGCGGCCGAGTCTCGCAGTCTAAGCCGCATCTCTGGCCGAATCGGAGCCCTTCGGCGCCTGCTACCCCAGCGTCCGCGGATGAGCCGACCCCGCAGCCACCGTGCTACTCCACACTCGAGGCCCTGACCCAACCTCGTGCGTGCGGAGACATGCCCCCGATCCCGAATCATGGACCACTTACAAAAGCCGCATCAAGCGGCCCCTCTTCTGCGCCCTTTCCCCTGCACTTCTCCCAGCCATGTCGTTGCGGACGAGCATTGCAGGCGTAGCAGCCCTGGCTGCCCAAGCTCTCGCCGTCGAGCTCACCACCTTCGGCTTCCCAGACTGCGCCAATGGCCCACTGAAGGACAATCTAGTCTGTGATGGCTCTGCCTGTGCGTTTTGTATCCCTGTTCCCTAAATCCCAAGCTCACCCCAGCCTTCCCATGCAGCTCCCCGGGACCGGGCAGCCGCCCTCGTCAACGAGCTCACCCTGGAGGAGAAGTTCAACAACACCGGCAACACCAGCCCTGGCGTGCCCCGTCTCGGCATCCCTGCTTACCAGTGGTGGAACGAGGCTCTCCACGGCGTGGCTTTCACTCTGCCCGGCAAGCCAATGACCGATTCCGGCAACTTTTCCTACGCCACCTCTTTTCCCCAGCCCATCCTCATGGGCGCCGCCTTTGATGACGAGCTGATCTACGACGTAGCGAGCGTCATCAGCACCGAGGCGAGAGCCTTCAGCAACGGTGGCCGTTCTGGCTTGGACTACTGGGTGGGTTTCGCTACTTCTATGCTATCCGCTGGACTCATCGCCCTGACCGTTCCGTTTTGGCAGACTCCTAACATCAACCCGTACAAAGACCCAAGATGGGGTCGTGGACAAGGTGCGCTCTGATCCGCAGCATGACGTGACCTGACATTTGACCTCGTTACAGAAACCCCTGGAGAGGACCCCTTCCACCTCGCCAGCTATGTGCAAAATCTCATCCGCGGCCTCGAGGGCGATCAAGGTGATCCCTATAAGAAAATTGTAGCGACTTGCAAGCACTTCACTGGCTACGACATAGAAAACTGTAAGCCGAGAACAAAAAGCAATATGCTTCGTTGCCTAATTTGCCCAACTCCTAGGGAACGGCAACTTCAGATACCAGTTCGACGCCCAGATCAGCATGCAGGATATGGTCGAGTATTATATGCCCCCATTCCAGGCATGCGCCAGGGAGGCCAAGGTTGGAGCCTTCATGTGCTCCTACAACGCTGTCAATGGCGTGCCAACCTGCGCCGACCCCTGGCTCCTGCAGACTGTTCTTCGCGAGCATTGGGGCTGGGATCAGGAGGACCAGTGGGTTGTCGGTGACTGTGACGCCATACAAAACGTCTACCTTCCGCACGAGTGGGCTGCTACTCGTGAGCAGGCCGTCGCCGACACCCTCAAGGCTGGAACCGGTAGGATTCCAAACTTTGCACCGCCTTTTCGTCTCTGATCTTCCTTTTATAGATCTCAACTGCGGCACTTACTACCCAAAATACCTGCCTGGTGCCTATGAGCAAGGCTTGATCAACGACACTGATCTGAACAGAGCACTCACGCGGTAAGACACTGGCTTATTCTTTACCAGTAAACGCATGCCGTCTGACAGACCTTGAAGAACGTACGCATCCCTCGTCAAACTCGGATACTTTGACAGCGCCGAAGACCAGCCTTACCGCCAGATCGGTTGGTCCGACGTCAACACCCAGCACGCTCAGGAGCTGGCACTCAAGGCCGCGCGGGAAGGCATCGTTCTGCTCAAGAACGACGGCCTGCTCCCCCTGTCCCTCGACGCCATCTCTTCCATCGCGCTGATCGGCTCCTGGGCCAACGCCACCGAGCAGATGCAAGGCAACTACTACGGCATCCCCCCCTACCTGCACTCGCCCTTGTACGCCGCCCAGCAGCTCGGCGTCACGGTCAACTACGCCGAGGGCACGAGCCAGGACAACCCCACGACGGACGACTGGGGCGCCGAGTACGATGCGGCTGCCAAGTCCGACGTCATCATCGTCGTCGGCGGCATCGACAACGACGTCGAGAGCGAAGGGCTGGACCGGCTCGCGCTGGCGTGGTCCGGCCCGCAGCTCGACATGATCACCCGGCTCGCCTCGTACGGCAAACCGGTCGTAGTCGTGCAGATGGGCGCCGGCCAGCTCGACTCGACGCCGCTCGTCGCCAACGCCAACATCTCGGCCCTGCTCTGGGCCGGCTACCCGGGCCAGGACGGCGGCGTCGCCCTCTTCGACGTCATCACCGGCGTCGCGCCGCCCGCCGGCCGCCTGCCCATCACCCAATACCCGGCGCGCTACACGTCCCAGATCCCCATGACGGACATGTCCCTGCGGCCGTCGGCCTCGAGCCCCGGCCGCACGTACAAGTGGTACAACGGCACCGCCGTCTTCCCCTTCGGCTTCGGCCTGCACTACACCAACTTCTCCGCCGAGGTGACGGCCGGCCCGGACGGCCAATCTTTCGCCATCGCCGACCTGATCGCGTCCTGCAGCAGCAACCAAACCACCACGACCCCCAAACTCGACCTCTGCCCCTTCACCGCCCTCTCCGTCGCCATCACAAACACCGGGCCCCTCCCCTCCTCCGACTTCGTCGCCCTCGCCTTCCTCACCGGCTCCTTCGGCCCCGCGCCCCACCCGCGCGCCTCCCTCGTCGCGTACCAGCGCCTGCACGACGTCGCTCTCAACGCCACCGCGCCTTCGGTCGCGACGCTCAACCTCACGCTCGGCAGCCTGGCGCGCGTCGACGAGAGCGGCGACAAGGTGCTGTATCCGGGGGATTACGCGGTCGTGGTGGATGTGCCGGAGGCGCCGCTGGCGCGGGTGGAGTTTAGGTTGACGGGGGAGGAAGAAGGGGTCGTGATTGAAAGGTGGCCGAGGTTGGATGAGGGGAGTAGGGTGGGGGAGGGGGTGGTGAATGTGCCGGAGGGGTATTATGAGGGGGGGTTTGGGAGTAGGAATGGAGGGGATGACGGGGTGGGGCAAGGGCAGGAGGTCCTCGGGGTGGGTTCGTGAGCGTGGAGTACGGCACTGGCTACCTAGTGGATGGAATGTGGGGGGTGGTGGAAAATGTTTAATGAGCGGGGTTTTTGTGGCCTAGAAGAGGGGGGGAGAGAAAAGTGTTGATTCCGCCCCGAGATAATCGAAAGTACTTCGAGCGTCTGAACCAAATTCAGAAGAAATCTTTGAACCTGTGAGGATTATCTGGCGGATAGTCGGGCGAGAAGGGGGTGTGTTTGAATTTGTTGTGCCATTTTCTTTTGTGTTGCTGGGAGAGATGTCGTCGGTGGACTCCTAAGCAAGACGCGTGGTGATAGCAGCTCTTTCTAAATGACGGCTGCGAAGGAAAGGTGTGGCTGAAATGTGCGCAGGGACATGGGGCGTTCGAAGATATCGGGATGGGTTGTTTGCGTATAGTGAGGTGTGACGCGTGGTCCTGTTATAGTTTGTTTGGGGTGCTGTGTCGACTTGGTGCGCTGGAAGTGGTGGAAAGAGTTCCCTGGTTGGTAAAGGGATTGGCGCTGTGTGTTTTGATGAGAGTAATGGAGTTGGCTGTACGCAGTCAAAGTCACCATCTGGGGATATTTTGTGGACTGTAGGCTTCGTGAAACGCCCTCCGAACATTTGACTTGACCGCGCATATTACGCGATAGAAGGAGCATTCATCGCCCCCTATAGAACGAAAGCAAGAGAAAGGAATAAGAACGAACCCCTGCAGCAGGTGACAGAAGATTCGAGCCGTCTAGGCCCCGCCAATGACACCACATTCTTCCCACCACAACTCTTTCCAGCTACGTGCGAAGCCTCCGAGATCCTAAGCCAGTCCACCAACACCGTAGATGACATTTACTACCAAAGGGGGAGAGGATACGTTGACGTCTGCAAGGGCAACAGCGATTCCAGTATCTATCCTTCATGCCGTACCGCTTGCATGCTGCGTAGTTGAATCCAACACACGGGCGCGTTTATCGGCGTTTAAGTCTTCAATGTATGCACGTCCGGGCATTAGATTCCGCTACACACCAGGATCGCAATCGAGATGTCTCAGACGACGGTCGCTCGAAGCACTCAGACTACGTACCCTTGTCTGAACCCTTGAACAGGTCTTCCCCCGCGCTTCGGCCCTACCGACATGTTGATCCAGCGCCGTGGCACAGGTAGTAGAGGGCTCTTATCTCATGTCTCGACTCGTCGGCGGCTACGAGCAGTTGACCTTTTGTGGTAACGATACCAGCAATATTCTTTCACGAGACGAAAGCACTCTGTGATTTTTTTTTTTAAAAAAAAAAGAGAACCAGTAAATTGGCCTCCTCTAACATACACACAACAGAAGCAAAGTGTAATATCTCCGTAAGAGGGACGTGCATTGTGGGGGGAGGGCATCTCGATTATTGTGTGTCACCTGCGTGCTGTTGTTGTGCCCCCTCCCTTCTCCCCTCTTCCTCTTCCTCATACCGGCCAAGAAGGGCTTGCCGCTGCCGCGGGCGCGGGCGCGGGAGAGGAGGCGCGGGAGGCCACGCGCAGCGCACGTCATAAGCACCTCACAAGTGGGCAGGAACGCACGTGGACAAGGGGGAGAAGAAGAAGAAGAAGAAAAAAAAAAAAAAAAAAAAGCAAAACTGCACCCGGCGGCAGCAGCAGCAGCAGCGTTGTGACAGATATTATGCGCGAAGATCGCAGCCTCTTCCAAGCGTCCCTCTCCTCTTCTTCTTCTTCTTCCTCCTCGTGCCCATCTTCTTTTTCGGCGCCGATATTGACCGGTGAGGAGAAGACGGTCGTGAAGAGTACCTACGTGTGTACAAGGGGGGGGGGGGGGGGGGGGGGGGG